>NC_061511.1:247776570-247878385 GCF_022539505.1 Lolium rigidum
AACCTGGTCAAAGTTAGCATGTGTGGTCAACATGAAAGTTGTTCACCTTGACATGGTCTTGGATGACATGGCAATAGTTGACCAAGTTTGGTTGAAGAAAAGTCAAAGCCGAGAGGGTAAAGAGGGGAAGATAATAAAAAGTGGACATATGACCATTATCATATGTGAATTGAATTTGAGATTTTCTTTGATTTGATTCTTGTTTCTTTGATGCATTTATGTTTGTTTA
This sequence comes from Lolium rigidum, assembly GCF_022539505.1. Classification (NCBI taxonomy): domain Eukaryota; kingdom Viridiplantae; phylum Streptophyta; class Magnoliopsida; order Poales; family Poaceae; genus Lolium; species Lolium rigidum. Next base: position 247,776,800 of record NC_061511.1, read on the forward strand.
ACATATATAAGTATTCTACAAGCAATGGATCAAGCAATGGTGGCCTTTGGTGAAGATTTGCAAAATTGGCCTTAGTGTATGTGAGGGAAAAATGGAATTTTCTAACCATTTGATTTCTCTCCATTTGATTTGACTTTTGTTGACTCTAATGTGATTCTTATTAGTTTAGAAACATTTTCAAACCATTGAAACCATTTCAAATGGTCTTGTTCAAAGATTTGCAAAAATGGCCATAACACATAAGAGATGAAGTGTCAAATTTTATTATTTTTGTAAATTGTTCCCCTTGCTTTACTTAGGCATGGGTTAGGGTTAATTTAGCATTAGATTAGGTTTATAGAAGGTTTCACATCATTTGGTCAAGGTTTAAAGTCATAGGGCAAAATTTGGTGAAATGGCTATGTGTCACATATGCCTCTATGCATATGTTGCATTTGAATTTTAATTTGACTTGGCTTGACCCAAAGGGTGTTGTTGAGTGTTGAAATGGTATATGGGAGTGATCCCACCATTCACAACAAGTCTTAGGGTCAAGGATCTCAAATTCACAAATTTGCATTTTACTCTCATATGCCTCTATGGCATTTTTAGTTTCTTTTTATTTTCTTTGGAAACAACTTGGATTAGGTTTGATAAGTGCTAGGTAAGGTGTATGATGGTTTTTGCAAACCTCTAAACAAAGTAGAAAAGCTTAGGGTAAAGATTTATAAAAATAGCCATAGGCACATATGCCTTTTTATTATTTAATTTCCTTTTATTTTATTTTAACTAGGATGGTGAAAAGAGGGGTGAGGTTTAGGGTTTCAGATTATTTCAAACTACTATAACAAGCAAACATGGCAATAGCACAAGGATTATGCAAGATCACTATGTATCACACTTAATTTAATAAAAGTTTTTGTTGGTTCCAAAATTTGGAACTAGGGAAATTCATTTGTTTTGTTTTGAAATTTTTGGGATGTTACAAACCCTTCCCCCTTAAACAAATCTCGTCCCGAGATTTTAAGAAAAGTTAGGTTCCTAAGAGAGATTGAGTATTTTGATTAACAGGAAGACATACTTGGCATGGTTTGGGGTGCTTCCTGAGCTTCATTGGCAGTCAAGTGGTAGAGACGGCCGTTGTTGTTGTTCTGGTTCCTTCTTCCGGCAAAGCGGCGCTGTTGCTGGGCAGGTGCAGCAGTATTGGCGGCAATCTTGACAAGCTTTTTGGGACACTCATTGGAGTAGTGGCCCACGACTCCACATTCATAGCAGTTCACAGTGGACTTGTCCTTCGGGGTGACGGGGATGGCATTGCTTCCAGTCCTTGGGCCAGTGTTGGTGTTGTTGTTGTTCCCATTGTTGTTGTTGCTGTTGTGGTTGTTGTTGTTGTGGTGGCTGTTGTTGTTGTTACTTCCGGGCTTCGGGGGTCCTCCGTTGTTGTTGTTGTTGTTGTTGTTGTTGTTGTTGTTGTTGTTGTTGTTGTTGGGGCGATAACTCTGAGCAGGGGGCTTGTTGTATCTTGGGGTGAATCCTCCAGAGGAGTTGTTGCGGTACTTCTGGGTATGGTGGGGTCCACTCGGTTCATCATCCTGCGCTTGCGGTTCTCATTGGCCTCGATGCAGCTTTCCTTCCATCCGTATGGCTGAGTCTACGAGGGCTTCCAGATCAGCGAACGGAATGTTCACTAACACAGTTTGGATCTCGTCGTGCAGTCCGTTCGGAAATCTTTCCTTGCTCTTCTCATTGGTGTCGGTCTCATCCGAGGCGTACCTTGACGAGTAAGAAACCTGTCGCGGTATTCCACCACGGACATTCTTCCTTGCTTGAGTTCACGGAACTCGTCTCTCATCTTCTTGATCAGTCCTTGGGGCACATGGTATTTGCTGAACTTCAGCTTGAAGTCCTCTCAGGTCATCATCTGTCCCGCATTCATTGCACGTGCACTTGTCCACCAGGCTCTGGCAGGTCCTGACAGATAGTGGGTGGCGAACAGTACTTTTTCTGCGGCTTCAACTCCCGCAACTTCGAGGTTGTTCTCCATGGTCTGGAGCCAGTCATCAGCATCTAGGGGCTCTTCAGTCTTGTTGAACATCGGTGGGTTGGTGTTCTGAAAATTCTTCAGCTTTGACCCAGGGTGATCGTGATTTCCGTGGCCTTGATTGTTCTGGGCTATCTGTTGCAGTGCGGCAAGGTTTGCTTGGCGTTCAGCTCTTTCGGCTTCTCGATCTGCCATCATCGTCTGCAGCAGTTGCATCATGGCATCCTGGGTGGCGTTGCGGGTTGGTGGGGCCATCTGAACATTGAGGTAGATGATAAGATAAGAGGGAAATTTCTAGGGTTTGTTTTGTTAAAGTTTAAAAAGTTCATAAATTGAAAACTTGAGTAGTGTTGCGGGGGTAAAAACCAACAACACTTTTTCATTCATACCAAACATCACATATTACAAAGCTAACACACCGTTGGTTTGAAGAACAGTTCATTCGCTCTAGATACAAGGGGATCCTGATACAACTCACACCTACTTAAGTGCTGGGGTGATACTACTCTTCAGGGGGGGATTCTTCATCTTCACGGGTAATGTGCTTGGCGAGAGGCGAGGGCGTTGTCCAAATCCCTACGGGTTTTGTACATCCTGAAGTCCTGGTGTGCTACATAGGGGTTCATCTCCGTGTGTGGTGGCATGGTCATCGATCTTCCCATGGAGTCATGTCTTGGGTAGTAGATGAAGCGAGTGTTCTTGATCTCGTTCTCATTTTGTCCACACAGACGGAAAATTGCTTCTTGCATAGCTCTGACTAGTCCTTCCTTCCAAGTGTTTCCCGTTACAGAAAACCAGATGGTTTCCCATACCGGGGCTCCAAGCTTTCTTCGTAAATCAGTCGAAACTTCCCACCGAAGTGGTTCTCCGGAGTGGTTATTAAGGGGTATTCCGAAGAACTCGGGATACGGGTGTCCTAGATAGTCCACTAGTTGCTTCAAATCCTTTTCGAACCTTAGGTCGCCTCCGGGAATAAGCTGATAGAACTCCCATTGGTACTTCATCTGTGAGCAATTAGGATAAGTAAGTTAAAGAAATATTCAAGTGTGCAAAATTTTAGGTAGGCTTGCAAAGAAAGTAGAGTATAGATTTTCTCTTTTGTTTTGAAAAAGATCTCACGGATAAGAGTAAGAACAAGTTTTTCACAAATATTCACTTCATTAGTTTTTGAAACTAATTTTTTCAGACGTCCATTCTAACTAGGGTCTCCTAAGGTCAAATAATGGCTCTGATACCAACTTGTCAACACCCGGATTTTTAAGTCCAGATGCCTATTATGCCATTCCTCGCAATCCCAGGGATATTGTTTTTGCGAGACATAATAGATTGATATCACAACACATCATTCATTACAACACATAATCGTCTTACAAATAAAGGATCACATGATCCGGTCTTTATTACAATAATAGAAGTTTTATTGATCCATTACATAACACATAGCGGAAGCGAAATAGCGTATTAGTAGTCCATCGATTCCACAGGCAACTGTTGACGTCAGGAGTGATCCTAGTTGTCGTAGACGTCCTGCTGTCCTTCTTCCGGGTGCTGGTACTCCTCTTCATAGTCTGGCCATTTGAATAGCCAGGGACACAACCATGAGTACTTTAAAGTACTCGCAAACTAGTACTAGTGTAAATACTATCAACTATAGTAAGGGGGTTCTAAGCTCTAGTTTCATTTGCAGAAAGCCAGTTTTATTTCATAAGCACCTTTAATAATCAAAAACTCCTCATTGGCCTAACTTAACTCAAGCGGGAACATTAGTGTCATTCCCACAACTCAGTTGTGATTCAAAGTCAAAGTCACCTTTCAACTCAAATCACAAGTCACCATTCATATTTTTAGAAAAGTTCTGATGACGGAACAGTATGGCCTCTCCAACTGTCCATGACCGCGGACGCGGCTATTCGAATAGGTTAAACTCTGCGAGAGGTTGTACACTTGTGCCACAATAATTGCAATAGTCCGTCGGGGTAGCGGCCCCGATTTATCGTACGCGAGTGCGCGAACTACCAATCCTAACCTTTCATTTACATACCCTAGTATAGGCACCTCTCCCCATGAGCTTGGCCTCCCGGTGAAGACAGGACGAGTCGGCACAGGAACGCACGAGGCTTGGGCCGGACATTCACCTCATTTCACGTCATTTCACATCATTCCTTTTGTGGTAGAGACAGCCTCCGAGCATAACCCCGATGACGCTTGTTTTAGAGGGAACCCATACTAAGACACATAAATTTCAGCTAAGCCTTACCCAGATTCAGGTATTGTGGGGGTACTTGTAAAATTGGAATGGTATCGCATCCGAACCCAACCATCAGTTTTGGTAAAATTCACCAAGTAATTCACAAGTCATATTCACCTTCAAAATCTTTCAATAGAATGACTCATCATCCCAAGGTTTTCAAAGTCATTGGTTTTCACAGGTTCCCATCTATAGTAGTCAATTTTAATCTTTAGCACTAGCAACTAGTTATGAGGGGCGCTAAGTAACTTGAATTGCTCTAGGCTAAGTTTGATACTCTTGCACTACTCCATAACTAAACTAAGTGAATCAGGAATCAAAAAGATACTTTGATAAACAAAATTTAGTAAAGCTTGTAAAGTAAAAACTTGGGATAGGAGCATTAAGCATAAAATAAAAAGGTGGGGATGCCTTGCTCTTGTAGAGCTTTGCACTTTGCAAGAATATTAGCTTGCAAACAAAAATAGCTTGCATTAGTCTAGCTTGCCTTGATTGGTGATATGATCAAAGTTCTCTTGCTCTTCCTCTTGGTAGAAGACCTCTTCCTCTTGATAGTCTCCGGTACTAGCGTCTATAAACGAATACGAGGATACAATCACCAAACAACACTTAAGCAGTCTTTAATTAGCCTTAATGGCTCACACAATTGATCTAGCATCACTACTTAACATTTATCCAAAAATTATTCTAGGGTTTCCTTATTTAATATTAGGAAAATAATTTCCTCTCATTAAAGATTGGAAATAGGGTTTCTCTTTGGTTTGGGAGAAATAATTTCCTCTCATTGAATTCTCCTTAAGACTTAATCTTCTCAAATAACCAGGGATGATCACATGTTGACCAAGGTCAACACTTCACATTTATTATTTTGAGAAACGTGATTTAATTGAGATTCATCATCTCATGTGATTTAAATAACCATTGCAAATTAAATACTATTTTGATTTAAATTCTACAACTGAGCAAGTATGAACCTATGCAGTAGAGGTCATCATATTACTTCATCTCACTTGAGAAAATGATTTAAATGGGGTGCTACACCTCATAGATTTAAATTCCTAAAATTTGCTATAGTTTAAATGTACTAGTATTGACTACATAGCCAATATTTTGATCTAGTCCATGATCATACAAACAACCTGTCTATATTATTGCATAATCAATTAGAGGACAACAATTGTGATTTATTAGAGTTGGAATCAATTCAAAAACAATTATGGTTAAATTTTAAATAAAGTTTCAATTTGCAAAAGCCCCTGTCTTGTTATTTTTAGCAGATTAATTATACTACGAAATTGGAAACGAGGCCAGTGGCATTGTTTAGATAATTTCCTTAGCTTTCCGAAAATATAAAATTTACTAAATTTGGTGTAGTAGATTTTAAACTATTCAATTTTGAATTAGGCATCAGCAGGGAATTCGAAATTAAACAGAAATTCCATTTTTGAATTACTGGGCTTGGCGGGAACTCTAAATGGGCTAAACGGGCGAAACAGACTTGGGCCGGCCCAGCAGTGTGACTAGCACACGCGGGCCGCCTGACGTTGCGGGCTCCACCCGTCAGTGACCCTTAAAGGGGCGAAACGGTATGAGCGATGTGATCCGTTAGATCAGAGTGAAGATCAACGACGCACAGGGGTCGTCGTCTCCGGCGGGATTCCGACGAGCTCGCGGCGAGCCTAGGGGGTCGGAGGGCGTACCAAGGTTCCCGCGGTGTTCTGCTTGATGCTAGGCGACGTTGTCGAGGGTGCTGAGGCGGCTGGTAGCAGTGGCGAGGCTCGGGGTGGCGTCTATCGTCGACGGTGAGCTGCGGCCTCCGGCGGCTCCGATCTTGAAATTCCGGTGGTGGAGGTGCTAAACCAGTGGTGAGAGGGGAGGAGATGTTGTGAAGAAATGGTGCCCGGAGCTCCTCTATTTATAGCGGGAGAGGTGGTGCCGCGGGTGCTGAGAGGGGTCGCTCATGGCGTGGCCGCTCCGGCGTGCGAAAGGGCGAGGACGGCTACATGTAGGCGTCGTCCTGGAGATGCTCAAGGTGCAGCTAGCTCGTCCAGGGCGTGATGGAATGGCTCGGGTAGCTTCTGCGACGGGGACAGTACTTGGCGGCCAAGCTCTGATCATGGCGACGATGATGGGGCGTGCGTGAGCTAGTGAGGATGTCTGGCGAGTAGCTGTAGGCGTGGTGATCACGCGTGCCAAGTGGGGGAGGAAGAGAAGGACGGGAGCGTCCAGGCGAGGAGATGTACTGCGGCGTCCAGTGCCATGCCAGGGCGCGCTCACCGCGTGCCTGGCAGGTTTACGGCGCGTCTCGGGCACGCTTCGTGTGGCCAATGCCGTGCGTGGCTTCAGCCAGGGATGGTACCAGCAGGTTCAGTGAGGAGTGGGCTACCTAGTTGACATGGTACAAGGGGCCAGAGAGGAAGAATAACCATGAGTGGCATGGTGGTGTCCTTTGGCTCGGCATGACGAAGTTCTTGATCATTGCACCAATTTTAGCAGGGATGCAGTGCATAGGATGATGCAGAGGAGGTACAAGGATGTTGATGATCACAATTGGAAAGGAGTTTAGGCTAAGAACCAGAGGATAATAGCATGTGTGCAAAATCAGGAATGATGCCTGCCATGTGTTTGATGATATGGCCGCATGAAGAAAAAGTTGGAATTTTGGAAATCTTTTTGGTGGAGCTCAAACATATAATTAAAGTGAAAGATTGGTGGTGGTGGTGTTCATTTTGGAGTTGAATTGCAAAGTTTCAAATTTGGGTTCATCTTCCCTTTGTTTCAACATCCTCACTTGTCAAATCTCTATTGGTCAACCTGGTCAAAGTTAGCATGTGTGGTCAACATGAAAGTTGTTCACCTTGACATGGTCTTGGATGACATGTCAATAGTTGACCAAGTTTGGTTGAAGAAAAGTCAAAGCTAGAGGGGTAAAGAGGGGAAGATAATAAAAAGTGGACATATGACCATTATCATATGTGAATTGAATTTGAGATTTTCTTTGATTTGATTCTTGTTTCTTTGATGCATTTGTGTTTGTTTAACATATATAAGTATTCTACAAGCAATGGATCAAGCAATGGTGGCCTTTGGTGAAGATTTGCAAAATTGGCCTTAGTGTATGTGAGGGAAAAATGGAATTTTCTAACCATTTTATTTCTCTCCATTTGATTTGACTTTTGTTGACTCTAATGTGATTCTTATTAGTTTAGAAACATTTTCAAACCATTGAAACCATTTCAAATGGTCTTGTTCAAAGATTTGCAAAAATGGCCATAACACATAAGAGATGAAGTGTCAAATTTTATTATTTTTGTAAATTGTTCCCCTTGCTTTACTTAGGCATGGGTTAGGGTTAATTTAGCATGAGATTAGGTTTAGAGAAGGTATCACATCATTTGGTCAAGGTTTAAAGTCATAGGGAAAAATTTGGTGAAATGGCTATGTGTCACATATGCCTCTATGCATATGTTGCATTTGAATTTTAATTTGACTTGGCTTGACCCAAAGGGTGTTGTTGAGTGTTGAAATGGTATATAGGAGTGATCCCACCATTCACAACAAGTCTTAGGGTCAAGGATCTCAAATTCACAAATTTGCATTTTACTCTCATATGCCTCTATGGCATTTTTAGTTTCTTTTTATTTTCTTTGGAAACAACTTGGATTAGGTTTGATAAGTGCTAGGTAAGGTGTATGAAGGTTTTTTTCAAACCTCTAAGCAAAGTAGAAAAGCTTAGGGTAAAGATTTATAAAAATAGCCATAGGCACATATGCCTTTTTCTTATTTAATTTCCTTTTATTTTATTTTAACTAGGATGGTGAAAAGAGGGGTGAGGTTTAGGGTTTAAGATTATTTCAAACTACTATAACAAGCAAACATGGCAATAGCACAAGGATTATGCAAGATCACTATGTATCACACTTAATTTAATAAAAGTTTTTGTTGGTTCCAAAATTTGGAACTAGGGAAATTCATTTGTTTTGTTTTGAAATTTTTGGGATGTTACAGCCACCGCTCCCCTGCCTGCCCCCGGCCTATAAAAAGGGGCGCTCTCGCATCGTCCCTCACACACAAACCCTAGCGTCTCTCTCCCCAACCCTAGCCTCCACCATCTCAAGAGTCGAGGGCCTTTCCATGGCTGGTAGAGGCAGCGGCTGAGGCTGAGGTCGCGACCGTGGCCGTGGACGTGGACGTGGCCGCGGCCGTGCTGTAAGGCCTGCACGGTCGTTGTCGCATGCGACATCGTCGTCTTCCGAGGGGGAGTGGGAGTTCGAGTTTGTCATCGTCCTCAATGTTGACCCAGTCGGCATCCAGAGGCTGCCGGACAAGTTCGCCGAGTACGTCGTCGGCAACGAGCCAGCCACGCTGCAGCTGTGGGAGGCTGGCTGCAGCTTCTGTCGGTGGCCGGTGGACATGCTCTTCGACGGGCGCGGCAAGATGTGCCTCCACACCGGCTGGGAGAAGTTCGCGCGCTACCACGACCTCCAAGCCGGCTGCATGCTCACATTCTTGTACCAAGGCAATGAGGAGACGAGCGTGAAGGTGTTCGACGACACGTCCTGCCGTCGGCACTACCACGTCGACGATGAAGAGGAGGACGATTGAACACGCCGAATTTTCTTTCTTCGCAGCAAAAATGGTGACAGAGGTTTCTGTATGCCCCCCCCTCAAAGGACCAACATGGCTATCACTACCAGCTGGATTTTCCAGTTTGGCTGACTGAGAGTGCCTGAGAGTGTTCTTTCTTGGCAGCGAACATACGAAATCTGCGAGGCCAACTATATGTAGGTTTCCTCATTTTGCAATGTTTTGATTTGTGGAAGCCATGTTCCAAACTATATCTTAGTTTGTGGAAAACCATGTTCCCAATTATGTATTAGTTTGTGTAATGTTCCTCTTGTTTATTGAAATGAAAATGCAAAAAATATATTTTAATGTAAAAACAAGTTTCGGGGGCCGTGTTTGGGGGTCGCGGCTGGGGAGCGACGTCCCTAAACTCGTCACGAAGAAAAAGCGTCCCCCAAGACGTTCGATCCGGTGGCGTTTGGATACCCTTTGCGGGACACGGCTGGAGATGCTTAGTACAAAAAAATGTCAAGTAGCTGATCATTCAGGTTGTCATGTATCACATGGGGCATTAAATTGTACTGTCTAGTAGGTTGGCAGTGAAATTCCGTACAGCTCCCAACATCCTCCGTATAACTGTAACACAATAAATCACATCTACTAAGGCTGGCCATAGTGCTAGTATCTTAGGTAGTATCATGCATCTTAGGCCCACAGAAATGCTGATGTGGCATCTAATTAATAAGAAGAGACAAGATTAGAGTAACATAGGTGGATATTGTATCATAGCACACATTACGAGAAAAGCTAATGCTAAATAGATCTTGTACACACATTTTGTATTGGGATTCTACAAAACAATAAATTTAGAAGATTATGATACTACTCTATAATACCACCCACTATAGTGATAATATCATAGAGAAGTATCATATGCATGATACTACAATATGATACTATGCACTATGACTAGCCTAATGGAAACAACCACTATCAGTTCATGCCTTTATGGAAAAATGGGAAGCCCTGGCTTGTCGTCCTGATCGATGCATGTAGCCACTTTATTTTGTTATTTAAGTTTGCTTTACAAAAGATTACTGCCACATGTTATATAATATTGCTACATTAGCCATATAAAAATAAGCAAATAAAGTGCATTTGCATCAACATGTAATCATGTTATCAAACCGCAATCCGAGAGAGCAGCCTCCCTCCTCCTCAGGGTTGCCCGTGTGGTAGCTGCGGCTTTGGAGGACAACAGCCCCAGTACAAGACCTCCTCCCATGGCTTCCCTAGCCCGTTGCCACCGCCGGCGTCAGCAGCGGTGGTGGTAGCGCCCTTCCGCCAAAAACAGAGGGCTAGGAGGCACATTAGGTGGATTCTCTCCGCGTGGAGGTGAAGCTCCTGTGGTACGCGGTGCTGGCGCTCTCGGCGAAGGACGAGGGCGGTGGGATGCGGTGGCCTGGAGCACGGACGCGCGGTGGCTCGACGATCACCGGTGCTCGGCCAGGCAGGCCCAGTCTAAGCAGCGGGATCGCTCGATGAGGGCCGCAAGGGCTCGATTCACGTGGCGTGGGCCACGGCTGATGCACATACCTCGTCGGCCCTAGGGTTTGTTAAGCTTCATGCACTAGCCAATGCAATCAAAAGTCCGAACTTATGGAAAGGGCTAGGAAATCTACTTATACACTTCAACACCCCTTCACGTGTGACGGGAAGACAGGAAGACAAGTCAACACGTGTAGAGTCAGATGCAGGCTCAACAGGCCTATACATGGTTTCCGAGGGGGCAACGACAATTTTAGGATAAATTCCGAAAGTCAGGACTCGAACTAGAGACCTTGGGCTCTGATACCATGTTAAGCTTCATGCACTAGCCAACGCAACCAAAAGTCCAAACTGACGGAAAGGGCTAGGCAATCTACTTATACACTTCAACAGGGGTAATGGCTGGCTATGCTGCGACGGTGGGCACCGCATTGCTCATAAGTCGCAAGTGCGCCTGCCGTTTCCTACTACAAGGGAGGTTGTCTGAACCTCCATCATCGTTTCTCGGAGGCAGATGGGCAGTGGGGGGTGTTCGTCTACATCGAAGAATAAAGGTGGCGGTCCTAGGATTTCTCTCGCGTCAAGATGGAGATCTACTGGATGCATGTTCTCCTTGATCTGACCTGATTGTCGAGCCACAGGGTGCGGCATAGGGAGCTCTGGCCGCGGCAGGTGTAGCAGTGGCGCCGACCAGTCCGTGGAGGAGCAGTGGCGGCCAACCGGTGGAGGAGTTGCGACGGCCGACGATCGTAGGAGGAGCTGCGGTGACCTGCGAGTGGAGGAGAGGTGCGGCGGAGGGAGCTCTGGCCGCGACAGGAGTAGCGGCGGCGCTGTCTAGCCCGTGGAGCAGCCACGACTACCGAGCGGAGGACCTGCGACGGTCCGGGAAGGAGCGGGCACGCGTCACAGTTCTAACCGGCTGTAGGAACAACCGATTGAGGAAAAGAACTATACAAAAAGAGAGGAAGTGGTCAAGAAAAAAATAACGCCCCGTTCTAGAAACAACGTCCATAGGCCCGTGAAATATTGCACAACGGGCTGGTTGGACCGGATGTAAGCAACCTGTCAAGTCTTAGTGTAAATAGCTTTTTTCTTGAAGAAGAAAAAAAAAGAATCAGCCACTGTTCGAAATCGTTAGAAAAAGGTCGACCTTCGTGAAGGAAAGACAACTCGCTCCGCACGTAACAAATGGCACGCTATGATGCTAGAAAATTCCTGGGAATTGATCTCCCTATTCGCCACGTGTTGCCAGGAGAAACATGGTGAGGATGAGGGAGGAGAGAGAAGAGAGGGGGCTGGTTTATGTTAGTTTTTTCCTTTTTTTCAAAATCAAATACCTTGAGAACCGTAAGTTCAAATTACGACTCATTTTCACTTTTGAGGTCCTCGTGTCGAGATCTTCAAAACTAGATCCTATGTTGATAGGTTTTGGAATATTTTTTTCCGTACTTCCAACACTAGTATGGTTGTACTCGTGGTGTGTATCTAACTGTACTCGTGCTTCAACTGAAAAGTACTTCTGTTTTTAATGTTTTTGATGCAGTTTTTTACTTTACTCGGTAATTGTACTTGCACGTGTGCGCTACTGTACATGTGCTTATGTACTTGTACTTGCTCGTGTGCGCAACTGTTGTACCAGTATTTGCCCGCGACTATATTTTTATACTTACTCGTGTGCGCGACTGCCGTATATGTACTTGCTCGTGTGCATGACTGTACTTCTGTATCTGTAGTTGCTCGTTGGGGCGACTGTATCTATATTTTCTCATATACGCGACTGTTACTTGCTAGTGTGCCTGACTGAACGTATATGGTTGTACGTGCGCGGCTGAACATACACAGTCATACACTTGCGGCCAGACGTACGCGGCTATACGCGCGTATACATATAAGTATTAGAGCTTTTCTTGTTCCTACTTGCACGGACAGGCATATCACGCCAGGCTGATACGTGTCAACTGTATGGGCGTGTTTGGCAGCCTGCATGTCTCTTGGCTCACATCAGGCCAGTTTTTTCTGCCCGTTTGGATGCCTAGCCGAGGCCACGTTTTTGCACGAACCGCTTCTCAAAGCACCCTTGGGCCAGGTCCTGGAGGAACATCCGGTTCGGCCGTTTCTAGCGAGCCACCCCCGTTTACGCAGAAGTGGAGAACGCAGCGTCCTTGTTGAGCCACCGCGGAAGATGGCAGGAGCTCGCGCGAGACGACAAAATCTCGGCGGGATAAATTCGGTCACCGCGCTTGAATTTTCGCCACCGTATATAGGGACGTCTGTCTCACCAGCGAATTCAAATCCCCCACCCCCCATTTCGAGCTCATCCACCATTCCCGATCTAGCGACATGGCCGACTCTACCTCACCCGCACGGTCGGCGAGGCTTGCGGCGGCGACGGCGACTGTGGCGACGGCTACTAGCCGCGGATGGTCGTCTTCTTCCTCTGCGTCGATGACTTAGGTTGTGGTAAGCTTCTGCAAACCCTACCTCAGATCTAGATCTTTTGGGTACACAAGCGTGGTCTGAAATAATTCATTGTAGGACATTCCTTCGCCGCCGGTGGAGGTTGTGGAGGTTTTCCAGGTTTCATCTGACTCTACGATGGGGACCGTTCTCGCCGTTGACGCTTCCACTGGGACGGTGGTGCTGCCTGCATCTTCGCCATGGTCCCTTGCTTCCCCGACCTCGGTGCTGCGTGTGGCTCCTTTGACTTAAGGCAGCTCTTACTTATCTCGATGTTCATTGATGTGGTAGTGGTAGTTCTTTAATCTGCTAGTGCTTAAGGATGTCCATGAGGTAGTGTTAGTTCTTTGATCTACTAGTGTTTGTCATGTAGGCGATCATACCTTTGGGCTCCCCTGATCTGTCTGCGCCTACTGTGAATGCTCATCCATGCCTGATTGCAAGCAAACCAGCCATGGTTTGGAAACCTGAGCTATCAGAGTTTGTGCTAAACCGGTTGGTTTAGCTCGTTCGTAGCGGCGTCTGCTTCAACATGGGATTCAAGGAGCAACAGATGAAGAAGGTAGCCGCGGATGTCCTTGCATTCGCCGGCATACATGTCACCACTCTTCAGCTGTACAACCACATCAGAAACTAGAGGACGAAGTGGAGCATCATTATGAAGATGAAATCCAATCGCATTCTGGACTGGAGCGAAGATGGTTGCTGCTTCTACCGGTGATGAAGGGACGGCAGACGAGTACATCCAGGTACGAAGCCTCATTGAGTTCCTGCATAGATCTGAAAGTATATATATGTGAATGTCGTCCTCCGCACTAACAGTTGTTCCTTGTGGATTGCAGCGCTACCCGAAGCACCATCAACACGTCGTCACCCCGATCACGAACTACGCTCAGATGAAGACAATCTTCATTCCCAGGTTTATATGCAAGGCGCAGTTGTTCCAGCCGAACTTGCTGGTCAGGGCCATCGACTTCATTGCAGAATGAAGCAGAGTATGTCGTCTACCGTAAGCTGCAGCCACCGCAGATGAGGATCTGGCTTAGGACCTGGCTCCACAACCAGTTTCCTGCATAGTGCTTGTGCTTCCTTCGACATGATCCACTGATTTTGAGAGGTGATCTTGTATCCTTCCATTAGCTAGGACTTGCTACAACCTGATCCCCGGTCTGTAATGATAAATTTCGAGGTGGTATATACTAACCCTCGTGTGATGAACATGTGATGCATCATGAAGTAGTTGCTTCGCTCGTGATGGATCGTCCAGTAAGTAGTTGATGTGTATTACCATCACCATTTGTGATAAACTGAATCTGATGTGTGCTATTATTTAGTACTGGGTAACCTCACCACTCTAAGTGAAGGGTTACCACAATACCAGGTTGTGGGCTACACGAGCAGGGAAGAAAGTACTGTAATCGGGCAACCAAACGATGGGGCTTGGGTTTTTCTCCGGCGCGCAAAAGGTCTCATAGGCTACCAAATCGGCTTTCATGGCCCATGGCATGTTCGCGACGCGCAAGTGAGCCACCTTGCTAACGCACCGAGCCACGATTTAAATGCAGGCTACCAAACACGCCCTATATAGTTACGCTGGACAAAATTTTGGTTCGCCAGTGCGTCTGCAGAAACAGCGGGAAGAATTCCCGCCATCATACAGCCGGCCCTGGTTTCCTTTCCCCAGCGAAATTGAACTCCTCCATGGCTCCCAAGCGCCGCCGCGCGGACCAGCGCGCGCCGCCGCCAGCTCCACCTCCGCCCCTTCGGACTGAACTGTCTCAGCGCCGACCGGTGGTCGTCTTCGCACACGGAGCCGGGGCCCCCTCCTCGTCCGATTGGATGACCCAGTGAGCCCTCTTTCTCTGTGTGTTCTGCACGCGCTTGATAGATCTGTAGCCAGTATTCTCCTCTTTGGTAAAATGTTTCTTATTTGCGCTCTACCTCCATTAAAAAAATCCGGGCTGGGGATTTCAATTGATATAAATCTGTGCCTGTTATCTGATTGGTGACGTTCGGTTGGCAATTGATTCTTCTAGCTGGAAGGAGATGGTGAAAGATGCTCTGGATGCCGTCGAAGTTGTGACATTTGACTATCCATGTGAGTTAATTTGCTGAAGTCTACCACTACTCATTTCCTTCTTATCTGAAGGTCCAGTGCTCATCTAATCGTTGATCAACAATAATGTGGCTGCAGATATGTCTGGTGGTAAGCGGAGGCCTCCCCCAAAGGCGGACAAGCTTGTTGATCATCATCTCGGTGTGGTGAAGAATGCTGTAGCAGAGCATCCGGGACACCCGCTTGTTCTGATGGGAAAGTCCATGGGTTCGAGGTGACATTACGTGTTAACTTGGTTCTTGTGCATCTATTTGCTTTGTTTTGTGATCTGAGTACTTTCTAATTATGATGCGTCAGCATTCTCAGGGTCAGCTGCATGGTGGCTAGCTCTGATGATATCAATGTTTCTGCTGTCATATGCTTGGGCTATCCATTGAAGGTATACCACTCTACAGTGTATGCTTAGTATTTGAGTTTCTTCCTGGCCTGTCTCCTTCATGTGCCTGTTTTCTTCAAGACTTAATAATATACTATGATATAATACACACAGAAAATGGATTAGATCTAATAATTGTTACGGAACTCAATTAGGTATGCCCATAATGGTTCTTGTTGATTGTTGTGATATTAAGATCAACATGCTTTTGTTTCTCAGTCTGTTATAACTATGCAGGGATATTACAAACTAAATGAATTGATCCTTTTTTCTGCATCCTTGCTTTCTTCAACATAGGGAGCGAAGGGGGCACTGAGGGATGAGATATTGTTAAAGCTGACGACTCCAACAATGTTTGTGCAGGTACTCAAAAAAATAATTTCGTTGTTCATTTCTGAACATCTGTAGTGAACCAATCTAGGGGTTTTTGCAACACAGAATTTTATAGAAACTTTAAACAGTTCAATTCTGATAAGAATATGAAGAAAATTCCGGGGTCCCAAACAGCATCCTAGATACTCTGATCCATATTAAGTGTCGCTGATTTAGTACGAGTAGTATTTAATATGGATCGGAGGTAGTATTTGAAACATGACTTGGAGTGCATGTGTTCACAGGGCAATAAAGATGGCTTATGCCCCTTGGACAAGCTTGAGTTCACTCGCAAAAAGATGACCTGCCAGAATGAACTGCATGTTGTTGATGGTGGTGACCACTCTTTCAAGATCAGCCAAAAACACCAAAATACTACTGGAGTAAATCAACATGATGTTGAAACAGAAGCTGTTAAAGCAATTGCACAGTTCATCCGGAGCTCCATAGTATAACACTTAAGTTAGCTGTTTCGTTACATTTTTATTATAACATCTAATGGTTGCTTCTTAACGTCCTGGCTTTTGCATGACCTAATGTGTTCATGTACCTGGTAACATGTTACATGTAAAAGTAAAAAATATATTTTTCCCTGTATAATATGCCTGTTATTATTTTGTCTTTTATGAACACCTATTTGTCTTGTCACCATTCTTTGGGTGATTGAGATAAACCACTTAGGATTTTCAGACATAAAATTACTCTTGGCTGCTGGCCTATGGTTTGCACCAAGAGGGAAAATGTTAGGTTATTTAAGACCTGTGGTGCTGTTCGTTTAGCATGTGTAACCATGGGACAGTGTAGCCACCTCATTAACAAATGATTTATCTTTGTAATCTTGGACTAGAAACATATTGCAGCATTATTTCTTCTCGCATTATACGGGTACAAGGGTCACTTCTTCCGGGAAGAAAACAAAATGTAACTGTCGCAGAAAAATAAGTAGTTTGGATTTCGGATTATGGCTTTTGTCCCTTTGTGTCCTCTTGACTAGCTGAAACTTTCATTACATCTGCTCGCTCAATATCAGGATTCGTTTTGGGTGCTTCCTTGCATTTGCTGTAAATGCAGTACACAATCAACTGAATGATACCCATTAAACAGCCGATGGCGCTTGGTGCCTTCATAAGAAAACAAGTACGTCAGTATAATACATAGATTCTTCTGTGCTAAATTTGTTCTGTACTAACCGTGAGAAAAGGATCCTTTCCTAGTATCCCGTATAACATCCACAGTAAACTTGTCAAGAAGGAAAACAATGACAAGTAGAATGGCATGAACTCCACACTTTTTGTCCTGATAACTTGTTTCTGCAAGGTTGAAAAACAATTAAGTTTCTCGCCATGTGAAGATGTCTTGTCTAACTGAATGGTTTTTTCATCCGTGCTTTCAAATATGAAAATTATTGCATTGAATCATTATCAAATACTGTGGAACATATGATTGTTTTACTACCTATCACTTGGGTTTGTTTTACTGAATCATTTTGTCAGACATAGACCATTGTTGAGTTATTAGGATGGAACCTATTGTTCTTTTCATCTGTGATTCATAATTCTGGAGCAACAATAAGTAACAATGGTACTCACCACAGCTACCAATGGAGAGCCATACATTAATACGGAAGCCACCAGATTAATGCTACCGACAAATGCTTTACGCATTTGGTGGGTGTGCATTGCGAAGCTTGACAAAAGTACAGCCGAAACAACGATTATTACAAGCGGAGATACCATCATCATGATAAGCTTCTGCAAAATGTTATGAGATACAGGGCTTGGATTACTAACAGATAATAATTCTTATTACAACTTATATACATGTAAGCATCAAATTATTCACCATTTTATCTATAACTACCTAGGTCTATCTATGAAACGACATCATTCTTTTATGTTGCATCAGAAGGCTGGTGTTTGTTCTGCCTTACATGATTCATGAAGAGTAAGTTACGTTTTATGAATAGAATATGTCAACTGTTCTTGTCCTTGACCATTCTTACACGGATAATTTGTGTTCTGAGATTCTCTACTCACTAGTAGCTAGATTCATTTGCTTGATTTTCCAAAACAATAACTTTTTTGCTCCAGATTATATTTACATTGATGCATTTGGTGCCTGACGAATGAAACCATCACTATATTACTTAAACTGGCTAATTAAATGCATATGCAAGTACACAATCTCATGTATAACCAATACTGTGTTAACGCCCTAGGCCTGAGCACATGCTTATATTTGTCGTAGTGTTTATACATATAAGATGCTAGCGGGCAGCCAATTCTTATTTAGTCTGGAAGTTACTAACATCCTAAAGGAACAACATCACTGATCTTCAGTAATAACTTACCTTTTTTCCTCGAGGTGCAAACCATGTGTATATAATAATAAATGTGCTTGAAAAGAGCACTCCTATTGAGCTGATGCCGGAGAGAGTCCAGTTCTCCCACCCAGAGCTCACTACCGGAAGGCCATACCAAGTATAGGTGAGGTTACTAAACAAAGTTAAGATATACGGTATGCATGAGAATTCTTCTACACTGCCCTTCCTTATCACTCTTTTGAATGTCAATCTGGGAAACAAAGTAAAGTAGAAAGGGTTAAGCAGTGCATCATATACTCTAAGCTGATCATAGGAGCTTATGATGTAGTCATATACATTGGTACTGCATAGAGAAGAAAGCAAACCACGCTTGCTGCAAGAAAAGAACATGATGACGTTAAAAGAGGAAGCAAATTAAGTGAAGTGGGCAGTGAACTCTAAAATTACCTACAATCCCCGTTGTTACATGTAGATCAAACATTGTTTTGGGCTGAAGGTTGTCTTGCTGCAGAAAATGGACTTGCCCAGGTTGTAGTTACAACGACGAGCAGGCTATTTATAATGCACGATAGTTGTTTCAAGTGGGGAAATAGAAGATATTGCTCAAACCACTAGTGTGGAATATAAAGAGGCCCACTTTGCTCTCCTGCTCATATGTAACATGGCACAGTTTTCCGCAAGACTGTAAACGTCAAATTAGGATGACAAGGTCTTTCATGAATTTTCCAAGCATCGATTTCATTAATTCTTATCTACAAGAATCTCAAAAGCTTTCATGTTTGATTCTGGTCCATTCATCCGTGTTTTTGGGAACCTGGTATGTTGTAGCACCTATTCTCTCTATAAGATAGCGAGATATGGTGTCCAACTGTTGGATTTGCTTGACTGTGAAGGTATTGAGTATCATGAAAGTGTCTTATTTTATTTTTTTAGAGGAGCAAAATGTCTTATTCGATTTAAATGTTGCTACACAGGAAAAGAAGATGTTGAAAATTACATAACAATGTCCATTCTCCACGTTTTCTATATTTGATGTAAAGAAGCAGACATGCATCTGATGCATTATGCATCATTATCTGATCATAGAACGTGTCTGTTATTGCCATATAGACTGATACTATTGCTTACCATTCGTAACGAAGAACTGCATTTTTCTGGTAAAGATTGCTATTTATTAGATATACTGTTGCTGTCAATTGTCAAGTCTTATACACTAGCCAACGCAACCAAAAGTATGAATTGGTGGAAAGGGCTAGGTAGTGTAATCCACTTATAAAGTTCACAACACCCCCTCACATGTGACGGTCAACACATGAACAGAAGAACAAACACGATGGAAAGGGCTAGGGTAATCCAATTATACACTTCACATCATCAATAACCTCTTAACTAATTTAATGACCTTGAATAAATGTTATTATGATAGCCTACTGATTAACATTTTATTTTTTTGTTATTTTTGTGTGTGATTGCTTGTACATGAGCATTCTGCAGTGGAAGTTTTCATGCTGCCTGTATAGAACTGGGCTCTGTTGGTTCCCATGACAGTAAGTAAGCTGTCTGTTATTTCTCACATCGTATTGTGACCAGTTGTTATTGTCACTAATGATAGAATATGCTGTAGAATACCAGTAATCCTGAATATGTGCTGAAGTTTCCATGCTACGTATAAAATCTTCGACGCTAAGCATCTGATTCCAACAAAAGGCGAGTGTCATGCAGATAAGAATAAGTAGAGGGTGAGCATCAGTTTCGTTTGAACTGGTGTTTGTTTGTTTTTCTTTTTTCGCAGGAAGGGTGTCTGTTTCCTAGCTTCTCGTTTTTCATTCAAGAACATGCAAGAGCATTGCATTTATTTTCATCAAAATGGGAGGAAAGTATTTACTGGAGTCTGATTACCGACTAGGGAAGACTATCAATCCATAACTTTACATCATCTACTTGGTTTTTTGAGAACCTATGAACATGTAACAACATGTCATGAATGAAAATACGGCACCAAACAGCAAAAGTTGGCCTTTTCTTTCTGAAGATTTTAGCATGTCTTATGTTTTTATTCTTGTGTCTTGTATTCTAAGCAATCTTTGATCTGTTGCTCATGACAAGACATGCAAGCATTTTAAATTGGGTAGTGCTCTAGTTTGAATATATTTACAAGTCATGAAGCCACCAATTATATTTTACAGTTTCATTTTGATTCTTGATGCCGTACTAAGGACCGTGTTACTGGAGGAGACACTAAGGTTCGTTAGATCTGATGCTTGAATATATCTGATAAAAGAACAATTGCTTTGTTCTTGTAGAAGAACTGATGCTGTGATGACTACCATTCTTGCAGACGGATAACCGCAGTTTGTCTGATTATGTGATGTCTACCATTTGAAGTAACATGCGGGCACTCTAGTGCCGTTGGTTGCCTATCGCAAAATACAAGTGATCCCTTGATCATGAGTTATATATGTTAACAAAAGTGTTTGAAAAGGTTTTACCAAGTTCAATACAATTATGAGGGCATTTCTTCCACATTGTTTTGCTAAAGACTGGTTTTAGATTTTGTTCTGCAAGGTGGTTTTAGTTATCTATCGTGTCTGCCTTCTGTACTTCCTCCGTTCTAATGAATAAGACCTTTTTTTTCCTGAAAAGTCAAGCTAAGTAAAATCTAACCAAACTTACAGAAAAAACAATCAAAAACCATGATATTATATAGATATCATATGAAAAAGTATCACTTCTACAATACCGAACAAATCTTGTTTTTGTCCAGACTTGGCCTCTTGGAGTGTCTATTTTTTTTTTTTGTCAATGCCATAAGGCGGGTTAGAAAACTGTAAGGACAAATTTGCTTGGTCGATTGATTTGTTTTAAGAAATTGGAGTGCCCTTTTCTAATCAAAATAATAATATATTGCCTAAGCACTAGTCCGAGACTTGTGCACCCAGGTAGTGTTAGAATAGGTATACGAGTTAGGGTAGAGTAGGATTCTGCATTGTCTTATACTTCAAATTTTGATGAAATCTCTATATATACACCAGGAGGGTCATCACAATAAACAAGTAGTTGGCTATACTTTTGCAGGTCTGGCCACTAAACGGGATGGTGCATTATATTGAACCACTTTTCCATGGTGCATTAGCATATATTAGAAAAGAATGTATCAAAGTTTTTAAAAAGGAGAAATTACTCCTGCTATGTCATTGGGGTCGCCTCAGGATTTGGAAAACAAGAGGGTGCAAGCAAGCTCTCGAAGTCTTACCTCTCAGCAATTGTCTTTGGTAGTTTGATATGTCCCTGCTACTGCTAGCCACTCAGCAAGCTGTTCCACTCTGACATGCA
This sequence comes from Lolium rigidum, assembly GCF_022539505.1. Taxonomy (NCBI): domain Eukaryota; kingdom Viridiplantae; phylum Streptophyta; class Magnoliopsida; order Poales; family Poaceae; genus Lolium; species Lolium rigidum. The sequence continues at coordinate 247,798,159 of NC_061511.1, forward strand.
TACGCTTCATCTTAATCAAAGTGTTTTTTTTTGTCTTGCAAGGTGATTTTAGTTATTTATCGTCTCACCTTATGTTTTGTGAAACAAACTGCAAAAAAAAAATGTTTTTTTTGCAGACTAATGATATTGAGTTTTGGGAGAGAGAAAAATAGTCTTTCTTGTATGGAGTTTTATCCTAACCTAGCAAACAAGTCTTGAGCTAGTTACTCCCTTCATTCGTGTTTATAAGGCCTATAAATTTAGTCTTAAGTCAAACTTGTTTAGGTTTGACTAAATTTATAGAAAAAACACCACTATCTACAATACATAATAAATATGTTTTTTATCCTCACTTGGCATCTTGAAGTATCTACAATTTGTTTATCAATGTTTAGATTTGTCACAAGTCAAACTAATTTATGTTTGACCAAATTTGTAGGAAAAATATTAACATCTACAACACTGACATAGTGTGATTAGATTCACCATACAACATGTTTTTGTACTTTATAGATTTGATGGCGTAGATATCAGCACATTTTCCATAAATTTACTTAAATTTAGAGAAGTTTTAATTCGGAGAAACCTAAAACTTCAATTGTTTTGGAACGGAGAGAGCAATACCAATTTTGGAGCATTGCGACACCATTTTGTAATAAAAAAACATGATATATTCTCTAAGCACAAGTTCTAGACTAGTGCATCCAAGTAGGCCCTAGGCCTCCCTCAGGAACCTGCTTTGTCTTTGGCACGTGAGCTCACTACGGTGGGCTACGGGAAATTCGCAAACATAAAGCATATATGTGCCCAATCGCCAGAGTAGAAATTTTCTTTCCTGGAACCATATCTTTGCTCGTTTTTAGTGCGGCTTTACAGTAGGTGTTGTGGTGGAACCTGCAAATGAATGCAAAGGTACTGTCAGGGCATCCACTAGACAAATATGTGTCGTATACGCACGTATTAACTGTTTGAGGGAATATAGCTACGTAACCAACAACGTAATGACTCACCTCAAGGACCAGTACAATGGCTTTGATTTGTCCCTGCTCGCCACTAGCTACCACATGCGTACGCTACAGCTCGATCAGTTGACAGTTCGCTTTGATCATTGTACTAGAAGCCACTGTCCACATTGACCTTGTTGGTGCTAGGAGGCGGAGTGTCTTACTATCAGCTAGATCTGGCATTGCAGGTAGTATTGCGGTTCCCCTGTGAACCATTTCCTCTACGTAGTGAAATTATTTCTGTTGAACTTTTTTAGATAAAAGGTAGCTAGTGCTCGACTTTAAATTAATAAAGTCCTCATGTTTGGAACAAAGTTTAACGATTACATGCTGCGACATACAGTTTAGCCAACAATAAAGCATAGAAGCAACTAGGGTGAGAATCTAGGGAGCATGAGGGAGAACGGTCATCCCCTCGCCGGCTGCTAGGTCCGCTCCTAGTCGTCACTTGCCACCACCTCAGTATGCATACGTTTTAGCTAGTTTACCAGCTCGTCACTTGCCACCACCTCAGTGTGCATACGTTTTAGCTAGTTTACCAGCTTCTGGATGTTTGCCATGTCTTGGAGTTTTGCTGATGACAACCATAGCTGCAGTAAGATGATAGTTTTGTATATCATGTCAGCCGGTTGTTGGATAAGCTTAGATTCGAAAATAAGCTTGTTGCGAATAAGCCAAAGCGCCCAACTTTGGGCCACAAACAGGAACCAAAGCAAGCGGTGAGGCCTGCCCGCAAAACTTGTCAAAATCGCATAGAATTGAGCGAAGGAAGTTGGAGACCAGCCGCAACCTAGCAGTTGTCGGACCATGCTCCACATAAAACGAGCAGGGGAGCAAGTAAAGAAAATGTGATTGGCGTTCTTCGCCCGGTTACATAACGCACATCTTCCAGATGCCGGTCCATGGCGTGAAGCGATAAGTTCACTCGACGGAAGACGGTCGAGGGCAAGCTGCCAAGTAATTTTTTTGATCTTGAGCGGGAGTTTGGCAGCCCAGATCTCCCTGAAGTGGGATACCGAAGCTCCTTGGGATAATTTATTATACATCGATCCTACTGTGTACAACCCAGAGGGATCAAGTTTCCAGGAGATCTTGTCCCGCCCCGTGCTAAGGGTTGTGTCCTCTAAGATCTGCTGAATCTGTCTCCATTCCACTAAGGCCTCTTGGTTGAAAGTTATGCGGAATCTGATTCCTATATCTAAGTTACAAGCCTCAGCCACCGAGATAAGGGGACGGTCACAAATGCTGAATAGAGTAGGGAACCGATCTCTCAGGGGTCTGGGGCCAGACCAAATATCAATCCAGAACTGTGTACTCTGCCCGTCGAGAACCTGATGCTTCGTACCCAATTTGAAGATGTTTTTAATTTTATGCAAAGATTTCCAGAACGGCAAGCCCCCATGGATCATGCCGGAGAAAATATCCCTCGCCTCTACCTATTTAGCCGTAATGATTTGTCCCCATAGGGAGTTGTTCCCTTGATACAACTTCCAGATCTATTTCAGCATGAGAGCGATATTCATCTTTTTGGAGTTAATAATACCCAGCCCATCAACTTCCTTAGGTCTGCTCACTGCCGGCCAGTCACTAAGTGATATTTGTGTTTCGTCCCGGCTCCTTCCCAAAAGAACCGGGCGTGGTGAGAGTCAAATTTTGCATGGACCCCATCTTGCAGCAGGAACAACCCCATAGCAAACATTTGGAGGCTAGCGAGGCAGGAGTTGGATAGAATGAGCCTTCCCCCCGAGGAAAGGAACCTTCCAAGACAAGATTCAATACAGACTCCCAATTTTTGGACAAGGAACAACCATTGGTCCATGGTGAGTTTGCGGCCAGAGATGGGCAGCCCCAGGTAGATGAAAGGAAAGTTTCCCAACTTACAGTTTAACATGTCTGCAACCCTTTGCATGTTTTCAGGAGGTTGTCTCATGACAATCACCTCACTCTTATGGTAGTTAATTTTTAAACCCAACATTTCTTCGAAGCACATGAGCAAGAATTTAAGGTTTCTGACTTGTTGTTCATTGTATTGGATCAAAATGAGGGTATCATCAGCGTATTGGAGATGGGAGACCCCGCCTGGATCAGATGAGGCACGACTCCTGCAATGTGCCCAGCTGCACATGCCTTAGAAAGCATAACTGAGATCACCTCCGCCATGAATTTGAAGAGCAGCGGGGACAACAGGTCCCCTTGTCGCAACCCTCGCTTATTGCGAAAGAAGGGACCAACCTCCCCATTGATGGCAATAGCAGTATGGCCACCCGTGACAAGTTGCATGATCCTATGGATTATACCAGCATCAAAACCTTTCGCTCGAAGCACCTCAACCAGGATGTCCCGGTTAACCCTATCATAGGCTTTTTCAAAGTCAAGTTTTAGCAAGATGTCCCCCCTAGCTTCTTGCGTTTAAGCTCATGAATAATTTCTTGCAGTGCCAGAGCGCCATCCAGGATAAATCTCCCCTTAATGAAGGCCGTTTGGTTTGGGCTGATCACACGATGCGGGTCCAACTTATGAGCGAAGGCCTTTGACACTATCTTAAAGATGACATTAATGAGTGCAATTGGCCTGTACTGGGAGATTTTGTCCGCGCCGAGAACCTTTGGGATCAAAGACAGCACCCCATAATTAAGACGAGCAATGTCAATCCTCCCCAGGATGAAGTTGTTTAGGATGTGTAAAACCCCGTGTTTTACTAGCGGCTAGCACTTCTGGAAAAAGGCAACCAGAAAACCGTCCGATCCCGACGCCGTGTCAGTTTTCATTTCCTTAACAATATCTAGGAGCTTAGATTCAGAGAAGGTTAGGGCAAGGTTGAGATTCTCTTCATGATTTACCCGAGCCAGACCCTCCCAAACATTAGGAGTTAGACCACAAAGCGTCGGGGAAACCGACCCCAGTAAATCTCTGTAAAAGGCGTAAATGTGTTCTGGGATGAGGATCTTATCGGAGATCGGCCCAACATCGGTCATTAGAGAGGAGATAAAGCACTTTCTCCTTCTCCCGTTAGCAACCGCATGGAAGTATGTCGTGTTCGCATCCCCTTGAAGCGACCACCGCACACGTCCCCTTTGACGCCAACATTCTTCCTTTGTGCGGTATATGTTGAGCAGCTGGTCCTCTAAATAATAACGGAACACCCAGCTCTCCTCCTCCAGGCCAGAGGTATCTGCCTCTTCGTCTAGCTGTTTGATTTGCTCCAAAAGGTGAAGCTTATGTTATCTATGTTCTTTCCCCATGTTTTTACTCCGCCCTTGGAGATATTGTCGTAGGCCCCCACTCATGAACTGCCACCAATCTGTGATATCCCTACCACCCACATGCTGAGCCAGCCTCGTCTAGATGGAGGACACCAGCTGTGGGAACTCATCCACCTCAAACCAGCCGGTTTTGAAGAAAAACTTGTTACTCCTAATCGGACTGTCTTCCCCCATGTCAAGTATAAGAGGGGTGTGGTTCGAACCCATGATCGTTTTGGCACACACAAAGCAGAGCGGGAAACGGGGTTCCAAAGCTGGAGAGATAAACACTCTGTCCATCACGCTACGAACCGGGTTTAACTGTCTATTTGTCTAGGTGAAGCGCGCTCCTGTGCGCGGAATCTCCCTAACCTCCCAGTCAAAGATGGCTTCATTAAACATATTCACCCTAGCCCAGTTAACCTGGTCGGTATGCTTGTCTTCCTCACTGTGGATTAAGTTAAAATCGCCCCCCATAATGATGGGAAACTCGACACGGGCAAAATTGTCCGAAATTTCGCCCAGGAATTCCCGCGAGAAAGCGTGGTTAGCCGGTCCATAGATCCCCATGATCTCAAGCTTCACGTTCAGAGTTCTGTATACAACATGTATGCTAAGGAAGTACTGACCACTGTCAATACTTCCAACATCAAAACGGCTCTCCCTAAGTCCCATGAGCATGCCGCGCGACCGGCCGTTAGCTGGAAGCCAGCACCATATGAATTTTTTCACCTATCTTTAGACTACGGAGCTCCTGATCAGTGAAGTCTTGCTTAACCGTTTCCTGCAAACATACTCCGGGTGCGCATTCGGTTAAATCGCTTAAATCGGTTCGGTTTATACGGTTTTTCGGTAAATACGATTTCAATACTTCGGTAAATACGGTTTTGTACGAGAATACGATTCGGTTTCGGTAATAACCAATAACTTTCGGTTCGGTTTCGGTAATAACCAAATTAACCAAAGTTGACGCGAATTTTTGAACGACGGGACACTTTTGGCATGACTTTCTGTAAGCATTCGGTCAAGTAATATTTTTGGCATAACCTTTTTTGCTTCATGTAAAAATATAACAGATATAAGTTACTAAATCACAGATGCAAAAGATAATATATTCTATCCCAAACTCAAAAGATATAAGTCAGGAACTCTGGAACAACTACTACAGGAAGTCAGCAACACAGGAACAACTACTACAGGCTACAGCTAAACAGCCTACAGCTACAGGAACTAGTAACATTTAGCAGCTTCCCACTCCAGACTCCACGCATGAAGATCAATCCACCGATATTATCTCATCATCATTCACTTGGAGGCATCCAAATTCTACATTGTGAAACACCATAAGGTAATTAGTATGGAAGGTTTCATAATCATAAGCAATAGAAATGCACACTGTTTCAGGCCGTGATGCTAATTCAGTAGGAGAATACAAATACAAACACTACTACTGTCTGGGCTCTCATCTGGTGTAGTAGAAGCTGCAGTGCCATCAGGACCAACACCAAGGTATGCCATGCTCCGACTCTCGGACATCTGCTAAACAACCAAAAATATATTTCTGTATCATACACATGAACATGCAAAACACTGAAATTTCTCAAAGTAATTTCAGAGGAGTAGTCAGTGATGGAATGTTACCTGAGCACCGAGTAGGAGACTAGGGGATGACCAGCGATGGAGCCCTGAAGGAGAACTGGAGTGTGGAGCCTGAAGGTTCCGAGGAGGGGCCGTCGCCGCGGTGGTCGGCGCGAATCGCTGTGGTGGTCGCCGTGGTGGTCGGCGCGGGTCGCGGTGGAGATGATGGAAAGGAGCCAGGCTTCGGAGGGGGCGGGGATGGCCGGATGAGAGGATCCGGCGGCGGATGGATAGAGGAGCAAGGAGGAGGCGTCGCTGGACGGCCGAGCAAGGTGCGCCGCCGCCGCCCCTTCCGTTCGCGTCGGCTGGTGGTAGCAGGTCGGTCTTGCCTCTGCGAGTGCGGCTATGCGAGAGGCCGAGAGCAGCGAGACCTCGGCCGGTTGTTGGGCTGGGCCGCTGGAAGGTCTGCGGCTGGGCCTAGCCTTGCGCTGGCACTTCGGTTAATTTCGGTAAAAACCACGGTTTTTCGGTTTAAAACCGAAAAAACCGAGGATCATATGGTTAGTGTTTCTGTTAACTGTAACCTTAACCAGAAACTGAAAAAACCGAATTTTCAGGTGCAGTTAGGTTTTTCCGGATTCGGTTTTCGGTTTCGGTTCGGTTATGCCCGGTCGGAAAACATACCATGTCAATGTGATGAGTGTGGAGGTAATCTTTTAGGAGAGTTCGATGCCCCCGACGGCCGAAACCCCTGATGTTCTAGAAGAGACAACGCATTAAGACCCCATGCCTTTGGCCCGTCCTTGGCGGGTTAGCGGCCTTTTTCCCTGAGGCATTGCAAGTTTTAAGCCCCTTTTCCTTTTTGTCACCGGCACCACGTTGACTTCCTCTGTGCCAGACCCTTCCGGCACAGAGGTAGCCAAATCAGTGGAAGTTTTCTGTGCCGCCCCCTTATCCTTCGCAGACATGGCTTTTTCTCTGGCTAAGTCAGTTTCAGTTGTATGTCGAGCGAGCGCAAGCTCTAGTGATATGTCCAATTTACATCACTATTTTATATCATAATTTACTGTTTTTTATTGATATATTTCATATTTAGAGGTGATACTTATGTAATTCTATCTATTTTTGCATGTTTGATGATTATTAGAGAATTAACCGCCAGAGCCAGGATTCTGCTGGAAAAAGGACCGTCAAGACACCATATTTCCGAAGACCAAAAATTCCCAGAAAATATACAGAAAAACCTATTTTTCCAGATGGCGGAGAAAGCCAGAAGGGGAGGCAGAGCTGGGCCTTGAGGGGGCCAGACCACCCCTAGGCGCGGGCCAGCTTCAGGCCGCGCCAAGGCATGGTCTGGGCGCCCTGGCCCACTTCTAAAGACGCCCCCTCGCGTATTTCAAACCCCCGAGAAACCTAAGATCGAAGGAGCGACCAGAGAAATATTCCGCCGCCGCTACGAGGCGGAGAACCAGCGAGGTAGAGAAAAGCTCTCTGTCAGGCTAAAATCTGCCAGGGAAATTCCTTCCTGGAGAGGATAGATCGTCGCCATCGTCACCGCCATTGAGCTGGACTTCATCAGGATCATCATCATCATCATCTCCACCACCAACACCATCATCACCGCCGTCTCCACGCCGTCCCACTGTAACATCTTGGGATTGATACTTGTCTAGTTCACAGGGGAAACTTTCCCGGTGTTGATTACTCCTTGTAGTTGATGCTATTGAGTGAAACCATTGAATTAAGGTTTATGTCCAGATTGTTATTCATCATCACCTCACCTCTGATTATGATCCATATGATGTCTCGTGAGTAGTTCGTTTAGTACTTGAGGACATGGGAGAAGTCATGCTGTTAGTAGTGGAACTATGTTGAGTAATATGCAATGATTTGATATTTAATTTGTGGTGCTATTCTTCTAGTGGTGTCATGTGAACGTCGACTACATGATACTTCACCTTTATGGGGCCTAGGAGAATGCATCATGTATTTGGCTACTAATTGTGGGGTTGCGGGAGCGACAGAAACCCAAACCCCCGTTGGGAAACCGGTGCACCCGGATCTCAGAGTTTAAGGCTGTGGTTAGATTTATCTTAATTAATTTCTTGTAGTTGCGGATGCTTGCAAGAGGTATAATCACAAGCATGTATTAGTCCAAGTATGGGGTAGTACATTAGCATAGGTTCACCCACACAACACTTACCAAACCATTGAAGATTATTCAGCTATGTGAAGCGAAAGCACTTGACGTAATTCCCGTGTGTCCTCAGGAATATTTGTTCATCATAAGTAAAACAACCGGCTTGTCCTTTGCTCTAAAAAGGATTGGGCCACTTGCTGCAATTATTACTACTATATTTTATTTACTCGTACTTTATTTATTTGCAATACCAAATACCCCTGCAAACCTGTTTGCTAGTGTTTACAGTGAATCCTCGATCAAAACTGCTCGTCAACACCTTCTGCTCCTCGTTGGGTTTGAGACTCTTATTTATCGAAAGTACTACGATACACACCATATACTTGTGGGTCATCAGCTAGCTCCTTCGCACGGATCAGAGAAAGAGCCTCAATAGGAGAACCAGAAGAAGAAGGAAAAACTACACACCTATCCTTAGCAACTGAAAGAAGGATATCGGTAGGGGAATCTTGCAAGACAGTAAAGTCAGAGATGGATTTAGTTTTATTGTTACTCCTTGTCTGCAGCAGCACTCATAGCCCTCTCTAGCACCGGCCCCTCCGTCTGGCCTTGACGGCGAACACTCTTGCCGGCAGCTTCCACTGGCGAGGCCCGGCTTCTAGGAGCCCTTGCCACAGATGCCAACAGCTCCGGGATGACCCACCCCTCCTCAAGCTGAACACCCACCAGATCCTTCTGCTTCATTCCCGATTCATCCGAAAAATCTAGTTGGGTGACAACCGTAGTGAGAGACGGGCTCAGGACTTTAGAGAGTCGATCATGGTTGCTCTTACTCCGCCTCTCCTTGTCCCTGAGGGTAGAAAGCTCACACTTGGACGTCACAGGGCTCTCCCAGCCAATTTCCTCCTTATCTTTTGCACCCAAAGACTTGGCCTTCCCCAATGTAATGTTGCTATGGACAGATTCATGTGCGCCCCCGGTGAACAGAGCTCCGTGGCAGAGAGAGATGGGCGGTTGTTCGCTTTCTTGCAAAGAGTCCTCTTCACGCGGCTGCTCCAAGGTCAGATGGGTGATAATTTTTGCAAGATGTTGAAAGATATCCCCATCTTTAGTCAAATTCGAGCCATACTGTGAGAACGCCGTGTCAGGAAGAATCTTTGAAGGGCCGGCATTAACCCCCTCCACTTTCGTCGATGTCGCAGCCATAGACTTCCGGCTTGGCCCGCCAGCCTTCCTCTGATTCTTTGATATTTGGCTCTGGGGGTCCTTGTTGTTATGTCTGTTGGGTTCGTAGAATAGAAAACAAAAAATTCTACCGCAAAGACGAATAAAACCAAATCCAATCTATGGAAAAGCCAAGATCTAATCTATGAGATCGGAGCAACGAGATAAAAGAGAGACTAACCCTCGAAGATCCAAAGCCTTAACGAGATCAGATCTCGTGGTTGATCTAGATGATCGTTCCGGTGCTGCAATGCAGCAGCACTTCCGTACTCGATCACGCGTACAGTGTCGATGAAGTCCTTCCTCTCCCCGTTCCAGCGGGTAACGGAGGAGTAGATCCCCTTGGAATCCCAACAACACGACAGCGAGGTGTTGGTGGTGGAGGAGAATTCCTGCAGGGCTTCGCCTAAGCCGGAGCAGGAGAAACTGTGAGGGAGGAGAGGTGATAGATTAGGGTTGCGTATGGAGCAGCTATGGCCGGCCAACCCACCCCTCTTTATATAGTGTGGGGGTAGGGTTAGGGTTTCCCAAAACCCATCTAGGGCCAGCGCCTGGTGGGCCCAGTCCATACCTAGGTGCGGCCTGGGGTGGGCCCGCGAGTAGGGGTGGTCTGGCCCCCTCCCGGCCTTTCTCCGTCTCCCCTTTGGACCCCGTCTGCATGACAGAAAAATAAGAACTTCTGTTTTTGTTTCGTCCAATTCCGAGAATATTTCTAGAACAACTTTTCTGAAATACAAAACAGCAGAATTCTTCCAGATCAATTCCGGACATCCTCGTGATGTCCTGGATCCCATCCGAGACTTTGAACAATATTCGGTCTCCATCTCATATTCCATATCTACTAAACAACATCGAACCTTAAGCGTGTTACCCTACGGTTCGCGAACTATGGAGACATGATCGAGACTCCTCTCCGATCAGTAACCAATAGCGGGACCTGGAGATCCATAATGGCTCCCACATACTCAACGATGACTTCATGACTTCGTGACCGAATGAACCATTAACATACGATACCGATTCCCTTTGTCGCGCAATACTTTACTTATCTGAGGTTCGATCATCGGTATCTCTATACCAAGTTCAACCTCGTTACCGATAAGTACTCTTTACTCGTACCGTGGTATGTCATCCCTTGTGACCCAGTCACATGGTTGCAAGCTAATTGAATGACATTCCACCGAGAGGGCCCAGAGTATATCTATCCGTCATCAGGATGGACAAATCCCACTCTTGATTCATGCGCTTCAACTCATACTTTCCAAACACTTAATCCCATCTTTATAACCACCCATTTACGAAGTGGCGTTTGATGTAATCAAAGCATCCATCCGGTGCGAGTGATTTACACATTTTTATGGTCGAAGGATTAGGTTACTATGTATTCAAAGCTTATAGCAAGACCAACTTAATGACTTGATCTTATGCTATGCTTATTATGGGTGTGTGTCAATTATATCATTCTCCCAATGACATAACCTTGTTATTAACAACATCCAATGTTCATGATCAGGAAACCATGATCATCTATTAATCAACAAGCTAGCTTAACAAGAGGCTTACTAGGGACTCTTTTATGTTTACATAACACACAAGTATTAATGTTTCCGGTTAATACAATTATAGCATGGGATGCAAAAATTTATCATAAACACAAAGATATAATAATAACCAATTTATTATTGCCTCTTGGGCATATCTCCAACTGTCTCCCACTTGTACTAGAGTCAATAATCTAGATTACATGTTAATGTACCTAACACCCATGGCATTCTTGTGTAGGTCATGCTTTGCTCTAGGGAGAGCTTTGGTCAACGGATCTGCCACATTCAGATCTGTGTGTACTTTGCAAATCTTTATGTCACCATCTTCGACATACTCGTGAATCACATGAAAACGTAGCTTCATATGCTTCAGCTTCTTGTGTGGCCTTGGCTCCTGTGCATTGGCTATGGCACCCATGTTGTCAGAATAGATGGTCATCAGATCCAACGCACTAGGAACCACACCAAGCTCAGTAATGAACCTCTTCATCCATATTGCTTCTGATGAAGCCTCAGAAGCAGCTATGTATTCAGATTCAGTTGAAGATTTTGCCACACACTTTGCTTGGCACTCATCCAGCTCACTGCTGCACCATTCAAAATAAACACGTACCCAGATTGAGACTTAGAGTCATCTGGATCAGTGTTCCAACTAGCATCGGTTGTAACTTATTTACATAAGCTTCGCAGCCCCAAACTTTAAGGAACGACAACTTAAGCTTCTTACCAAACCACAATTCATACGGTGTCGTTTCAACGGATTTAGATGGTGCCCTATTTAAAGTGAATGCGGCTGTCTCTAATGCATAACCCCAAAACGATAACAGAAAATCGGTAAGAGACATCATAGACCGAACCATATCTAAGGGAGTTCGATTATGACGTTCGGACACACCATTGCGCTGTGGTGTTCCCGGCGGTGTCAATTGTGAAAGTATTCCACATTTCTTTAAATGCATGCCAAACTTGTAACTCAGATATTCACCTCCGTGATCAGAATGCAGATACTTAATCTTATTGTTACGCTGATTTTCTACTTCACTTTGGAATTCCTTAAACTTCTCAAAACTTTCGGACTTATGTTTCATAAATAGATATACCCATATCTAAACAGATCATCCGTGAAGGTAAGAACATAACAATAACCACCGCGCGAAGCTACACTCATTGGACCACACACATCAGTATGTATTATTTCCAATAAGTATGTAGCTCTCTCCATTATGCCAGAGAATGGAGTCTTAGTAATTTTACCCATTAGACATGCTTCGCATCTATCAAGTGAGTTCAAATCAAGCGATTCAAGAAGTCCATCGGAATGGAGTTTCTTCATGCGCTTCACTCCAATGTGACCAAGATGACATTGCCACATATATGTAGAATTATCATTTAATTTAATTCGGTTAGCATCAATGTTATAAACATGTGTATCACTACTATCTAGATTTAATAAGAATAAGCCATTCAACTCAGGTGTATGACCATAAAAGATATTATTCATATAAATAGGACAACCATTATTCTCTGACTTAAACGAATAACCGTCTTGCAATAAACAAGATCCGGATATAATGTTCATGCTTAACGTAGACACCAAATAACAATTATTCTGATTTAAAACTAATCCCGGAGGTGTAGGGATTCGTAGCATAGAAAACAAAAAACTTCCTACCGAACGAATGACAAGCAAAAATCTAATCTAGTAGATGGTAGCAACAAGGTGAAGATCAACATACCCTCGAAGATCGCTAAGCGTTAATGAGATAAATCTCGTGGTGGATGTAGTCGATCCCTTGTCGCTTTCAAAAGCACGTAGAAGATCTTGACGGTGCCACAATCTGGCAGCACCTCCGCACTCGGTCACACGTACGGTGTTGATGAAGACGTCCTTCTCCCTGTTCCAGCAGGCACTGGATGTAGTGGATCCTCCTCGGAATCCCACCAGCACGACGGCGTGGTGACGGTGGTGGTGGAGATCTCCGGCAGGGCTTCGCCGTAAGCGCTGCGGGAGAAAGAGGGAGGAGGGAGTAGCTAGGGTTTAGGAGAGGGGGGCACTTAGGCGCCAGCCTGGGAGCCCCTTGGTGGTGCGGCAGGCTTAGTGTGGCTAGACCCCTCCCCTCTCCTCCTCTATATATAGGTCGAAAACCTAGGGTTCCCCAAAAACCACTTTGGAGTCCAACTCCCAAACTTACCAAAATTGAAAACCTAGAGGGAAAGGGATTTCTCCCTTTCCTTCTCTTGTTGGCCGGCCACCATGGTGGAGTCCACCATGGACTCCACCTTCCCACTTGGTGGGTTGGCTAGGGCTGGTTCTAGAACCTTTCGGAACCTTCCATAAATTCACCGGACCATTTCCAAACTTGGAATGTGACTTCCTATATATGAATATTATTCTCCGGACCATTCTGGAACTCCTCGTGATGTCCTGGATCCCATCCGAGACTCTGAACAAAATTCGAACTCCATTCCATATTCCATATATACTTAAAACGACATCAGACCTTAAGTGTGCCACCCTACGGTTCGTGAACTACGCAGACATGATCGAGACTCTTCTCCGATCAATAACTAATAGAGAGATCTGGAGATCTATAATAGCTCCCATATATTCAACGATGACTTCGTGATCGAAATAACCATTTACATACGATACCGATTCCCTTTTTCTCGCGATATTTTACTTATCCGAAGTTTGATCGTCGGTATCTCTATACCTAGTTCAACCTCGTTACCGATAAGTACTCTTTACTCATTCCGTGATATGGCATCCTTGTGAGCCAGTCACATGCTTGCAAGCTAGTTGGATGAAATTCCACCGAGAGGGCCCAGAGTATATCTATCCGTCATTTGGATGGACAAATCCCACTATTGATCCATGCGCTTCAACCTATACTTTCCGAACACTTAATGCCACCTTTATAACTACCCATTTATGAAGTAGTGTTTGATGTCATCAAAGCATCCCTCCGGTGTAGGTGATTAACATGATCTCATGGTCAAAGGATTAGGTTACTATGTATCTTAAAGCTTGAAGCAAACGAACTTAATGATTTGATCATATGCTACGCTTACTATGGGTGTATGTCCATCACATCATTCACCTAATGATATGATCTTGTTAATAATAACATCCAATGGTCATGATCAGGAAACCATGATCATCTATTAATCAACAAGCTAGATTAACAAGAGGCTTACTAGGGACTCCTTTATGTTTACAAAACACACAAGTATTAATGTTTCCGGTTAATAAAATTATAGCATGAGATGTAAAAATTTATCATGAACACTAAGATATAACAATAAACACTTTTATTATTTCCTCTTAGGCATATCTCCAACTGTCTCCCACTTGGACTAGACTCAATAATCTAGTTTACATTTGTAAAGATCTAACACCTTGGCCTTCTGGTGCTTATCATGTTTTCTTATGGGAGAGGTTTCAGTCAACGAATCTAACTTGCTTAGAAACGTATGTATTTTGCAATTCATTTGAGTCTCCACGCATCACTCAGTTTTTCAAATGAGTCGGTATTAATCGTATATGTTTGGACTTCTGGTGGAAGCTTAATTATGTGGTCTGAAATATGTTACCACTATTGTTACATACAATATGGCTTCATAGTTTTGACACTACCGAAACTACACCAAGTTCTCAAAGAACTCCTCGACTCAAAACACCCTTGGCAATTATCAAAACAATGATATACCCTGCCTTCGTTTGTAGAATCCGTCACAATATTTAGAACTCATCTAAATCTAGCATAGACTTCGTCTGGCCCATTGTGCTACATTTTAATGAATACTTAGCCTAATTGAGATTGAAATTCATTTTTGTATGTGACCAAACTAATATCGGTGCAACACCTTACAATGATTTGTTTTGTCATTACCCCATATAAAACTATATATTTATATCCTTGTCTTTGACAAAGCACTCAGGGATATTCTTAGTGTTGTCCAATGATCATCATATGAATCATTCTAATATATGCTCGTAACACCTTAGAGCATAGGACATATGATTGTGTACATATTGTTAGTGATATAAAATTACTCACGTGTTCTACTCATTGAGTGTCAAATACACTCAAGTCTTGTTAAACCTCCACATGTTAAAGAACACCTTCTTGACATTTTCATATTGAACTACTTCAAAAATCATTATATGTACTTTGACTTAAACTTATTATGCGCATCAATCTATCTTCATAGATCTTGACGCTAAATATGTTTTTATAGTCCACATCCTTTCATTGAATTTAATTGTCAATGAAACCTTTTAATCACATCAAGTTCATAATTACATCATTTCTAATCAATGATATGTCATCCACATAAAGTATTATAAATATGTCTCAGCGCTCCCACTTAATTTCTTGCAAATTCAAGCATCTTCATAGTTTCCGATGAAATCAACACTCTTTGATTATTTCATCCAGTGAAGATTCCAAGTCCATGATACTTACTTCATCCAGTGAAGTTTATATACCTTTCTAGCATTCTACGGACTAGAAAAACTCTCGTTTGTATCTTGTATACACCTTTAATACACACTTCTGCAAAGGAATGTGTTTTGCCATCCTACTAACATATCTCATAAACGAAATATGTAGCGATTACTAGAACAATCTGTATAGACTATAAGCATCGCTGTAAAAGATCTAATCTTATAGCAGTCAACTCTTTAAACTTTGTCATAAACAAACTTTCGACAATTCGAGCTTGTTCAAGGATATTTCATCCATGTCCATTAATTTTATAGATCCACTTACTTTCAAAAAGTATTTATTCCTTCATAGGTTTACCAAGCTCCAAGCTTGATTATATATACTATCTTGGATTTTATGGCTCTTAGCCATTTTAACGGAGTCAGGGCCCATCATAACTTCTTTGTATGTAGTTGGTTTATCATTGTTCAAAATCAATCCTTTGTTCACAAATCATTTATTTGATCACAAAGTAAACTATACCTACAAGGTTCAATAGGTACTTAGATCTCCATGTCTATAACACTCCCACACAAATATTCCGCAAGAAACAATTTCTTGGAAATAAGTAAGAAACGTCGACAAACACTTTTGTCTTTGATGTCATAGTAGAAGAATTCCCAATTTGTTCTCTAGGATAACCAACAAATACATTCATCCAATTTTGGTTGTAAACTCTTTTACTTATGCTATGCATACCAAAATTTAAGAAAGGAATATTAGGGTTTATTCCCATGCCATAACTCGTATGGTGTCATTTCAACGGATTATGATGACGCTCTATTTAGTGTAAAATCGGTAGTCTCTAAAGCATAATCAACAAAAAATATAATGTCATCATTCTATTTTATCTCATCATTAATCCAACAAGGTTTGGATAAGTCTCTCGAATACTCCATCATAAGTATGTTGTTCCAAGAAACGTGAGTTGTGGAACAATTTCGTAACTCTCTTAAATGTTCGCTAAAACTCGTAATTCAAATATTTCCACCATGATCCAATCATAGATATTTGAATTTTCTATTACGATGATTTCCACTTCATGCTGAAATTTATTTGAATCTATTCAAATGTTTCAGACTTCTTCCTCATCGAATAAATATACCCATATATATACACTCAATTAATTGTTGTAAGTTTTCATGAAGTATACGAATCTTCTGCACACAACTATGCCCAATGAACCATATACATCGTCATGTATGTTTTCACTAAGCTAGTTGCCCGTTCAACTCTTGGCCTATGAACGATGTTTCAGTCATTCTCTTTTAGAAAAGATTTGCAAGTGCCAAACGATTCATAAACTGAATGACTCCAAAAATCCATTTGCACGGAGATTATTCATGCGTTCCTTTATAACATGACCTAAATGGCGGTTCCACAAATAAGTGAAATTTAAATCATTTGCCTTATGGCATTTTAGCATCAGCGTTATGTATGTGTGTTTCACTAGTAAGATTTATAATAACTTATCCATCATACATGGAGTACGGTCATAATTTGAAAAACTCATTGTTTTCATTTGACCAGAGCAAAATAACAATTATTAAGTTCTTTGTTATAGATCTGAAGGGCTAGGTAGAATGTCAACGACGAACATAATAACACTTTATTTTGTTCCAGACGTGAATTATTGCCATATTCCTTGTCAGTCACTTAGGCCATTGTATTCTTGTATTGCGTTGTGTTGTATGACATCTCATACCAACCAATATGGTACAAATACCCAAGAAATCCATTCTGTGACCAATCAAAGAATACATTCATAACATGTATATCGTCTATATACACATGAGCTAGACTTTCTAGTTTTTTTTCTTTCTTTCTGCCAAAATCTTTTTGTAGTTTCTCTTTCGACTTTCCTCATATATATTTCAGAAAATACTTCAACATCAATAACTTCTAGTCTTGTTGGTCAAATACCAATAACCTTGAGGTTCGTACTTTGAAGTTGATCATCACATGACAATTGTTCCAGATTTCACTATTAGTAACCTTTTAATGTGATGAAATATTTCACTCATATTTTTATCCATCAAATCATGACAACTTTATGATGAAGCTACTATGGCTCATATGGATATGCGAATAACGTTAGTGCCTAACTAGTTGGAGGATCGGGACACCTAGCGTCTTCAACCTTCGTACATTCCCATAAAACTTATGAGTTTATGTAGTCTCACTAAATTATATTATATCATCTTGTAATAAGGTCTTAGATATCATATATATCTGACATCTTGCTTATTTCTGAAAACAAATTTTTAGCTCCTTACTTTCAAACGGATTTGAACATCAAATTTCACGGAGACAAGATGATTTTAGATACTAATTGAAACCATTGCTCTTTGAATCAGCAATTTGAGGATTATGAAAATTTTGCAATAGGACTTAATCATTTCTTG
This sequence comes from Lolium rigidum, assembly GCF_022539505.1. Taxonomy (NCBI): domain Eukaryota; kingdom Viridiplantae; phylum Streptophyta; class Magnoliopsida; order Poales; family Poaceae; genus Lolium; species Lolium rigidum. The sequence goes on from NC_061511.1 coordinate 247,815,765, forward strand.
ATTCTTTAACAATACGGTGCAATAGTTACCTGTCAGATTTAACAATGTTTATATCTCAATTACAAGCCTAGCGCAAAGTAGAAAACGCATGCCATTTCTATAAAAAATAATTGAAATACAATTTAGACTATGTTCATGATAAATTGAGTTTAATATTAATTCTTAAATTAACTAGGCGAACTCCCACTCAAAACAACATCCCTCACGTTGCCTTAGTGATTACACGAACCACATCCACTACCCCAAGTATGATCATCACGAGAGATGATGTAGCTTCAATGGCGAACATCGACATGTTCATCATATCATCTATATTATTCATGCTTAACCTTTCGGTTTGCCATGTTCTAAGGCCATGTCTGTACATTCTAGGATCGTCAAGTTAAACCTTAGTTTCCGCATGTGCAAATCTGGCTTGCACCCGTTGTATGCACACATTGAGTCTATCACACCCGATCATCACGTGATGCTTCGAAACAACGAGTCTTAGCAATGGTGCTAACTAAGGACAAACACTTTATTATCTTGATTTTTAGTAAGAGGGATCATCTTATAATGCTACCGTTGTGATCTAAGCAATACAAGATGCATAAAAAAGATTAACATCACACGCAATTCATAATGTGATATGGTATGGCCCTTTTATCTTTGCGCCTTTGATCTTCATCTCCAAAGCACGGGTATGATCCCCATCATCAACGGGCATGATCTCCATCATCGTCGGCGGGGCGTCAAGGTCCATGGCGCCGTCTTCATGGTTGTCCACTACTTGTAGCAACTATTACAACTACTTTGAAATAAAACTACTACATGATGAATCGAAACGAAATTAAAGACAACCATTAGGCTCCTCCCGGTTTCCACAGTACAATATGGATCATCTCATACATAAAATATGTTCACAATCACATCGTGGCCAGATCACATCACCAAACCCTGCAAAAACAAGTTATACGCCTCTAATTTTGTTTGCATATTTTACGTGGCTTAGGGTTTTCGAGTAAGATCCTATCTACCTACGAACATGAACCACAACGCTGATACAAGTGTTGTCAATTGCAAACTGTAAATTGGATCTTAACTATGGTGAGAGAAACTGACACCCGCAAAGCCACTTATGCAATACAAGTTGCATGTCAAGCGTGGAGCAAGTATCATGAACGTGGTCATGTAAGGTTAGCCCTGGCCGCTTCATCCCACCATACCACAAGATGCAAAGTACATGATAAGCAAGAGAAAACAAAGGCATCAACACCCACAAAACCATTGTGTTCTACTCGTGTAACCAATCTATGCATAGACACGGCTCTGATACCACTGTAGGGATTCGTAGCATAGAAAATAAAAAATTCCTACCGCAAGAACGAATGACAAGACAATATCTAATCTAGTAGATGGTAGCAACGAGGTGAAGATCAACATACCCTTGAAGATCTCTAAGCGTTAACGAGATAAATCTCATGGTGGATGTATTCGATCACTTTCCGCTTTCAAAAGCACGTAGAAGATCTTGACGGTGCCACAATCGGACAACACCTCCACATTCGGTCACACGTACGGTGTTGATTACGACGTACTTATCCCCATTCCAGCGGGTAGCGGATGTAGTAGATCCTCCTCGGAATCCCACCAGCACGACGGCGTGGTGACGGTGGTGGTGGAGATCTCCGGTAGGGCTTCGCCGTAAGCGCTGCGGGAGAAAGTGGGAGGAGGGAGTAGCTAGGGTTTAGCAGAGGGGGGCACTTCGGCGCCGGCCTGGGATCGCCTTGGTGGTGCGGCTGTCTTGGTGTGGCCAGCACCCTCTCCTTTCCTCCTCTATATATAGATGGAAAACCTAGGGTTCCCCAAAAACCACTTTGGAGTCCAACTCCCAAACTTACCAAAACTGAAAACATAGAGGGAAAGGGATTTCTCCCTTTCCTTCTCTTGTTGGCTGGCCACCATGGTACACCATGGACTCCACCTTCCCACTTGGTGGGTTGGCTAGGGCTTGTGGAGTCCTTCTGGGACTCCACCTGCTATAGTGAATTGTTCCGGATGATTGTAGAACCTTTCGGAACCTTCCATAAATTCACTAGACCATTTCCAAATTTGGAATGTGACTTCCTTTCCTATATATGAATATGATTCTCGGACCATTCCGGAACTCCTCGTGATGTCCTAGATCCCATCCGAGACTCCGAACAATATTCAAACTCCATTCCATATTCCATATCTACTTAAAACGACATCGAACCTTAAGTGTGTCACCCTACGGTTCGTGAACTACACAGACATGATCGAGACTCTTCTCCGATCAATAACTAATAGCGGGACTGGAGATCCATAATAGCTCCCACATATTCAACGATGACTTTGTGATCGAAAGAACCATTTATATACGATACCGATTCCTTTGTCTCGCGATATTTTTGTTATCCGAAGTTTGATCGTCGGTATCTCTATACCTAGTTCAACCTCGTTACCGATAAGTACTCTTTACTCGTTCCGTGATATGACATCCCTTGTGAGCCAGTCACATGCTTGCAAGCTAGTTGGATGAAATTCCACCGAGAGAGCCCAGAGTATATCTATCCGTCATTTGGATGGACAAATCCCACTATTTATCCACGCGCTTCAACCTATACTTTCCGAACACTTAATGCCACCTTTATAACTACCCATTTACGAAGTAGTGTTTGATGTCATCAAAGCATCCATCCGGTGTAGGTGATTAACATGATCTCATGGTCAAAGGATTAGGTTACTATGTATCTTAAAGCTTGAAGCAAAGCGAACTTAATGACTTGATCATATGCTACGCTTACTATGGGTGTATGTCCATCACATCATTCACCTAATGATATGATCTTGTTAATAATAACATCCAATGTTCATGATCAGGAAATCATGATCATCTATTAATCAACAAGCTAGTTTATCAAGAGGCTTACTAGGGACTCCTTTATGTTTACAAAACACACAAGTTTTAATGTTTTCGATTAATACAATTATAGCATGGGATGTAAATATTTATCATGAACACTAAGATATAACAATAAACACTTTTATTATTGCCTCTTGGGAATATCTCCAATAGAAGGTAGATGTAGAGGGAGCGTGCCGACGGCGATAACATCGACCTTGGATCCATTTCCAACGCGCATCGTCACCTCGTCCCTCGCTAGTCTTCGTTTATTCTGCATCTCATGTTTCAAGTTACATATGTGAGCAACCGAACCAATATCAAATACCCAAGCACTACTACGATTACTAGTAAGATATACATCAATAACATGTATATCAAATATACCTTTCTTCTTGACTTGGCCACTCTTCAGATCAGCCACGTACTTGGGGCAATTGCGCTTCCAGTGCCCATAGCCCTTGCAGTAATAGCACACAGTATCAGGCTTAGGGTCAGCCTTGGGTTTCTTAGGAGGCGCAGCAGCTTTCTTGCCGCCCTTCTTGAAGTTTCCCTTTTCCTTAGGCTTGCCCTGCTTCTTGAAACTGGTGGTCTTGTTGACCATCAACATTTGATGCTCTTTCTTTATCTCCACTTCAGCAGTTTTCAGCATGGAGAAGAGTTCAGACATCTCCTTGTTCATGCACTGCATATTGTAGTTCATCACGAAGTTCTTATAACTAGGTGGCAGTGATTGGAGGACACGATGAATACCCAACTGGTTAGGAATCACTATTTCCAAGTCATTGAGCTTCTTTGCATGCCCAGACATCTTGAGCACGTGCTCTCTAACGGAGCTACCATCTTCCATCTTACAGCCAAAGAATTGTTAAGAGGCTTCATAGCTTTCCACGGCCGCATGAGTTTCAAATATCATCTTGAGCTCACGGACAATCTTACAAGGGTCATGGTGTTCATAACGCTTTTGAAGCTCTGATTCTAGGCCGTATACAAGGGCACACTGAACTGTGGAGTAATGAGTCTTCCGAGTGAGGTAAACATTTTTTACATCATCGGGATCAGTTTCTGCAGGTGGGGCACCTAGCTGTGCATCGAGAACATAGAGCAGTTGTCCAACAGTGAGGACAATCCTCACATTACAGATCCAATCCGCAAAGTTGCTTCCATTGTTCTTAAGCTTTTCTTTCTATAGGAGCTGATTAAAATTGATGGTGGGGGCAGCCATGATCTACAACATATTTGCAAATAGTTTAGACTAAGTTTATGATAAATTGAGTTCAATTTGAATTCTTAAATTAACTAGGTGAACTCCCACTCAAAACAACATCCCTCACGTTGCCTTAGTGATTACACGAACCAAATACACTATACCAAGTCCGATCTTCACGAGAGAAGATTTAGTTTCAAAGGCGAACATTCAATATGTTCATCATATCATTCATATGACTCATGATCTACCTTTCGGTATCCTGTGTCCCGAGACCATGTCTGTACATGCTAGGCTCGTCAAGTTTAACCTTAGTATTCGTATGTGCAAATCTGGCTTGCACTCGTTGTATGCACACATATAATCTATAACACCAGATCATCACGTGATGCTTCGAAACGACGAGTCTTAGCAACGGTGCATATTAAGGATGAACACTTTATTATCTTGATATTTAGTGAGAGGGATCATCTTATAATGCTACCGTCGTGATCTAAGAAAAATAAGATGCATAAAGGATTAACATCACATGTAATTCATAATATGTGATATGATATGGCCTTTATTCTTGTGCTTTTGATCTCCATCTCCAAAGCACGTACATGATCTCCATCATCACCAGCATGGCGTCAAGGTCAGTGGCGCCGCTTCATGGTTGTCCATCACTAATGGCAACTATAACAACTACTTGAAATAAAGCTATTACATGATGAATAGACACGCATGTCTTAACAAATTTAAAGACAACCATTAGGCTCCTGCCATTTGCCATAATACAATAATGATCATCTCATACATAAAATATAGTCACAATCACATAGCCATATCACATCACATGCCCCTGCCAAAACAAGTTAGACACCTCTAATTTTTGTGTGCATGTTTTACGTGGTTTGGGGCTTTCGAGTAAGATCCGATCTACCTACGAACAAGAACCACAACTCTGATACAAGTGTTGTCAAGTGCAGATTGTAAATTGGATCTTAACTATGGTGAGAGAGACAAACACCCGCAAAGCCACTTATGCAATACAAGTTGCATGTCAAGCGTGGAGCAAGTATCATGACCGCGGTAATGTAAGGTTAGCCCGGGCCGCTTCATGCCACCATCCTGCAAGATGCAAAGTACACGAAAAGCAAGCGACAACAAGAGCATCAACGCCCACAAACCCATTGTGTTATACTCGTGCAACAGATATATGCATAGACACGACTCTGATACCCCTGTTGGGTTCATAGCATAGAAAACAAAAAATTCTACCGCAAAGACGAATAAAACAAATATCCAATCTATGGAAAAGCCAAGATCTAATCTGTGTGATCCGAGCAACGAGATAGAAGAGAGGCCAACCCTCGAAGATCCAAAGCCTTAACGAGATCAGATCTCGTGGTTGATGTAGACGATCGATCCGGTGCTGCAATCCGGCAGCACTTCTGTACTCGGTCACGCGTACGGTGTCGATGAAGTCCTTCCTCTCCCCATTCCAGCGGGCAACGGAGGAGTAGATCCCCTCGGAATCCCAGCAGCACGAAGGCCTGGTGTTTGTCGTGGAGGAGAATTCATGCAGGGCTTCGCCTAAGCCGGAGCAGGAGAAACTGGGAGGGACGAGATGTGGCAGATTAGGGTTGCGTACAGAGCAGCTATGGCCGGCCAACCCACCCCTCTTTATTTCTATACCTAATTCAACCTCGTTACCGATAAGTACTCTTTACTCGTACCGTGTTATGTCATCCCTTGTGACCTAGTCACATGCTTGCACGCTAATTGAATGACATTCCACTGAGAGGGCCCAGAGTATATCTATCCGTCATCAGGATGGATAAATCCCACTCTTGATCCATGCGCTTCAACTCATACTTTCCGAAAACTTAATCCCATCTTTATAACCACCCATTTACGAAGTGGCGTTTGATGTAATCAAAGCATCCATCCTGTGTGGGTGATTTACACAATCTCATGGTTGAAGGATTATGTTACTATGTATTGAAAGCTTATAGCAAGATGAACTTAATGACTTGATCTGATGCTACGCTTATTATGGGTGTGTGTCCATTATATCATTCTCCCAATGACATAAACTTGTTATTAACAACATAATGTTCATGATCATCTATTAATCAACAAGCTATCTTAACAAGAGGCTTACTAGGGACTAATTTATGTTTACATAACACACAAGTATTAATGTTTCCGGTTAATACAATTATAGCATGGGATGCAAAAATTTATCATGAACACAAAGATATAATAATAACCACTTTATTATTGCCTCTGGGCATATCTCCAACAATGTCGCCCTCGACGGCCGTCCCAACGGTCTGCATCCGAGTCGACAACATCATCATCATCGTCGTCGTCAAGGGTGGAATTGGGCGGCGGCGGAGCTGCAACTGCGGATGCGGCACACCCGTCCCGCACCACCCTGACACGGAAGCCTTGCATGTTGACGAAGAGCATCACAAATTCTGGGAGCTGAACCGGGGTCCTGCAGCCCACCGTCATGCGGACCGGGCCATTAGTGTCTGCGAGCAAGTCCTCATCCATGATCAGTGGCCTGCCCAGTTCCCTTGTGCCCACAAGTAATCTGTCTGAGTAGAGAAATTGAGGAGGAACTCCTAACAATTTGACCTGGACTTCCACCAGATGTTCAGTCGTGGCCGGGTCCCTTGTGTTGAGCATCACCAAAGCATGGCACTTACTAGAAGGAAGTTTGAGGCCCCCGCCTCTGATTGCCATACGCAGGCTCTCCTTTGAAGGAAAACCCAACGAGAAATTGGACTCTGAAAGTTTCTGGACTTGGCAATCCCACTCATCATCCACTAGGTCTTTGAATTCTGCCTCTAGCTCTTCCACCGACAGACTCCCCGATTCAATGCAGACAATGCCAGCGTTGGAAGCCGGTTTTTGCAGCTCTTCCTTCTCAACTTCACATCAAAATAAACCGAACCCATCTCCCCCAAAACCCGCCCAGAAAGGTTCTTGCATCTTGGAGAAGATAGAGCACATCATAGACAGATGACCCTCCTTCTTGCAATTTACACAAAATGGATTGTCCAGGCACTCAGCTTGCATATGACCAGCTTTACCACACTTATAGCAGATGACACAGGCGGCCTCTGCCCCGAAGGACTCGCCTGCGATGCCAACCACGGTCCATGGCAACCAGGTGGAAGGATCGAAGGCCGGTGGAAGGGTTGACTACTGAGGATAGGGACTTGGCTCTCCCACGGAAGCAAGCGAGATCTCGTTTGGCGGCTGGAAACCCTAACTGTGGATCTAGGGTTCCCGAGCGCAGCCAAAGCCACTTAAGTACGTGCGGCGCTTCAACTGACCCAGGGGCAGAAGCGTCACGAGCTTGCCGGGGGTCCTGACTAGCAATCTGAACCGTCCACATTTGCCCTTGGGACACATGGCACTCATCTGAGCGACCACCCTCAATAATTGAACCCGCGGGCCCAGAAACAACAGGCCCAGCACGCCGCGGCCCAAGATCCCCCAAGTAGTGGCCCACGGTGAGATGAGCGTCTTCCTCCCGAAACCCTAACCGCGAACCTCCACCCTCTGCGAGAGGCGGCGAGGTGAGCGGCGGGATCTCGACCGGGACCCTCCCAATCAGCACCACCGGTGGACCCCGACCAGGGGAGGCCGACGGCAGCGGCGGAAAAACCTCCTAGCTCAAGAAATCCCCGGAAGCATCCGCGGGCGACGGTGGCGCAGGGGAGGCCGGCCGCCATTCAGTCGTCCCCGACGCTGGAGAGGCGCTGGAGGACTGCCCTTCGGTCGATCCAGCATCGCCCATCCCGCCGACCAACACCAGCCCCACCTCCGGTGCGAGGAAGTCCCCAAGCCGCCGTGGCCCGAGATCTGCACACCGCGAACCTTCCCCTTCAGTCCCAGACTGAGGCTCGTCAACGCCCTCGTCGGCGAGAACCTCGAAAATGTTCTCTCTCTTGCCTCCCCCCATGGCCCGGCGGGAGCGCCCCCCGGCCGCCGCGACGAAGGGAGGTGGCGCTCCGGGAGGAAGCCCTGGTTCCCCGCGCGGAGGCGCGGTCATCGCCCGAGCACCACGCGGGTCACGCAGTGAGACACATCTCCCCGTCTCAACCGCTACGCCCAGCTAGCAGTTCTACGGCTTGCTTCTGTTGAACTTGTATCCAATATGTGTAATAGGCTACAATTAGATTTGGACTGCGCGGGTAGGTTACGTGTTGTAGTCAAACTCTAATATATAAATGCACCTAGGGTAGCTAAAATAGACTAGACGAAAATGAGATGAAAGCTAGATTGAAAACAAGATTGATTTTGAGGACGGTCTGGTGCCCGTGGCAGGAGCGCTGAACTGGCGTGACGTTTGTAGATCTGATGTGTCTATATACTATATACTATGACGGGCTTGTCGTCGGCAGTATTAGTTGCTAGGGAGGAGCGTCTGTGAAGTAGGCCCCGCAAATATAGGCGTTTATCGCTGAACTACGTTACCAAATATCGTCTCCATCTACTTTGTACAATTATCTAATCTCGCTTATTATTTTTGGAGCAACCGACATGAGCACTGTCTTTTCATTAAGCAAGGGGAAAAACCATCCAAACTGTACAAGAGAGGGCATATTTAGATTAAGGTGGAAATATGCCCCAGAAAACCACAAAAAGGAATCAAAAATAAAAGCAGATGGGGGATCAAACTAGTCAGGTTCGGCCGGGATGGCCGGCCCTAAGCCGTTGATGGCACGATCCCTCTGAAAGACATCTCCCCTCGTGATATCCGCAACCTCTAGATAGGTTAGCCGACACCCAGTGAAGATGCGCCTGTTCTTTCAAGCATTTTATAGAACATAGAGGAAACGGCCGCTGATTAGGCTAACAATTCCTTTCTTCACTTATGTTCCTTTTGATTTTCTTCAAAAAAAATTACGTCGGCAGGAAGGTTGACTCCATCCGACATTTGTGATTAAATTGGGGGGAAAGTTCTATTGGTGGTAGAATCAGAAGAAAGTGTCCCCTTAGTGCTAGGACCATGGAATTCCCCACTAAATACTAGATATACTCTGATATAATAGGAAATGCTCTTAATGGTGGCAGAGCAGACCTCTCTAGGCTGTTCAAATCATATTCCTTATCGTTTTCACCAAGGGACGTTGTTGATGCGAAATGTAGGTGCGCGGACGCGCGTGGGAGAATGGACACCACACTCAAGTGTTATGGGTGAACCATGCACTGCCAGGTGATAGCATACTAGCTAACCTTCTGTCCGTCTTTGTGGCAACAATGGCCTTTAAGCAATCGGACGATCATTCGATGTTTCTTGTTCCTTTTTGAAAGAATGGTTTACCCATTTGTTTCTGGAGGAGAATGATATTCTTGCTGCGAATTTCACAGAAAAGGAGGTGTACGAGGAAATTTCTTAAATGGAGGATAATAAAACTCTAGGACCTGAGCTAAAAAAAAATTCCAGATTGTCATAATAGATGACTCAATGTCTATGTTTAGTCAGTTACAAAGAGAATATTTGGCTCTGATCCAACTGAACTTTGGGGTAATTACCCGGTTAGCAAATAAGGAGAATGCAACCAAACCCAAAAATATTCACAATAGTGGTTCATTGCGTTATTGGGAGTATGGGACTGCCCATCAATAGGTGACTCTACCTACCCCAACAACAATTTTGCCAGAACAGCATATCTTGAGGGAGTTGCCAGTTTGCGCAAAACCATTTATACTAAAAGGATAAACGGAGACATTTTAAGGATTGACTTTAAAAAAGTTTATGATAAAGTAAGGCAGTATTCTCTTGCAACACACTTTATGCATAAAGGGATTTCCACAACAATAATGCAATGGGATTGCAGAGTTTGTGGGAGTGGGAGGGTATTCAGTGTAATGATGATGTGTGTCATTACTTGGAAAGATTGATATTACCAATTCTATTCAACACCGTGGTTCAAGTGGGCGGTCTCATTCCACATTGAGTTGATGGTCGAGTACCTATCGTTCAGTAAGCATACTATATGATTATTTCCACCGAACATGATTTAGAGAAAATCGTAACATGAAACTAATCATGTGCATATTTGGATAACTAGCACGATGGCCCTCGTTAATGCGAGGGCGTCATCTTTTCGTGGGTTGAAAATGTTCTATAAATAAAGAGAGAAGTTTAGTTTACCCCCTAAACTCGTCTTAAAGTTCAGATTACAACCCTCAACTTTACTTTGGTTCTCAACCCTGAATTCTATAAACCGTTCGGAACTGGACATTCTACCCTTTTTTGACATGTTTTGAGCCGGTTTTTCTCGCCAGTTAGCGGTTTTTTCCTTCTATATACTATGCCAACTCATCAACATACAACATACACGGTACAAGAAAAACCAGCTTAATACAATGCAAGGGGTGATTCTGAACCGTTTTTAGAATTCAGGATTGAAAGTTAAACCAAAGTAAAGTTAGGGGTTGTAAGCTGAACTTTGAGACAAGTTTAGAAGGTAAATTGAACTTCTCTCATAAATAAAACATCTTTTCGTGGATCGATAACACGTTATCTCCTGTTATGTGATAAGAGACAAAACTGCGCTTCAACTATGGCAAATGTTATGATAAACAGAATATAGCGTATGCAAGTAACATATTTTACCATCTTATATTTGTGGGCAAATGATTATTATGTCATCTATAAAAACACTAATTTGTTTCATTTGTAAGTGATAGTAGATCTGTAAATTGAACTGAAGTCTTATATGATGTTTGGTGAGTATGTGAGGTTACATTACAACACATTTGACAGCGCATGATGGAATCCGCCTTACGTGTTGGAGATCTGGTGAATGTCCCAACTCATGATGGTTTCGCATTTTTGCGTCACTGAGCCCATCTTCAATGCGGCTACCCATCCCGCGTACGAGCGTTCGGATGGGTCGAGGTGGACAAAAATACGACCCAACACGGCCATGCATCCGCGGATGGCCGTGGTGTCCGGAACGAACCAAACCTGGTCCAAGTCTGGGCCAGGTTTGCGTGACCATGGATGACACGCGCCGTCCTCGCGTATCCGCCTGGTCCGCGTGTCCAGTCCCCACTCCACCCGCACGCACGCATGAGCTCGAGCTTCCGCGCCACCATGGCCCCAAAGCGCGAGTTCGAGCCATCGGCGAACGACCACGAGGCCGGCAGCAGCCGGCGACCCTCGCAGGCGGCATTCGAAATGGGGCCGCCGGCGCCGATGCGCGACCGGATCTACGTCACCGTCGTGGTGGCGCATATCTTCTGGGAGGCCGGCGCCCCAATGCTGTGGGGTCATGTGCACCTCCCCCACGGCTAGCACCTGATCCCAGATAGGGTTCCGGTGCCGCCGATCCCGGCCACCGGCCGCGCACGCCTGACGAAGATCCATAGGCGGCGCGCACAGCTGCCGGCGGACCTCCGGGAGGACCCCGCCTACAGAGACACAAGTCCCTACTGGGACTTGTGGTTCGTGGTGGAACATGATGCGCGCCGGCGCACCTGCTTCACGCCGTTGACGACGAGGCCTCGCGCGCAGCCGCACACGCTGGCTAGGAGGGATGGCCGCCGCCCCGGGGGCCTCTACATGCACGAGCCCGCGGCGCGCCAGCGCCAGTGACAGCGCCACAGGCCCAGCCCGAGGAGGAGGACGGCCCCGAGATGTGCGCCGCGCTCGCGGCGTCCCGCCAGGTCAACGACCTCGAGGAGCTGGCCAAATGGCGGCACCTCGCGGAGGTGTTGCGTGATACGTTGCAAATGTATCTATAATTTTTGATGATCCATGCTTGTTTTACACCAATTTCTATATGTTTTGTTTACACGTCGTGGCATTTTTATGCATTTTCTCGAAGTAACCTATTAACAAGATGCCACAGTGCTAGTTCCTGTTTTCTGTTGTTTTTGTATTTCAGAAAAGTTGTTCTGGAAATATTCTCGGAACTGGACGAAACGAAAGACGAAGTTCCTATTTTGCTGTCACGAAGACGAAGTCCAAAGGGGAGACAGAGAAGGGCCAGGAGGTGGCCACACCACCCCTAGGCGCGGCCCACCCCCTAGCCGCGCCTAGGTATGGTGTGGCCCCTCAGGCGTCCACCGACCTCGTCCTTTCGCCCATAAATTGTCATCCTCGGGAAAACCCTAAACACCAGAGTCATATTCCCCGAAAAGTTCCGCAGCTCCGCTGCCATCGAAGACAAGTTTCAGGGGTCAGAAGTTCCTGTTTCGGCACCCTTCTGGGATGGGGATTGACCCCCGGAGCCATCTCCATCGACTCCACCGCCATTACTTCGACTCCATAATGGTTTGTGAGTATTTCCTCCATGGACTACGGGTTCTTGGCTGTAGCTAGTTGGTACTCTCTCTCTCATGTACTTCAATACAATGATCTCATGAGCTGCCTTGCATGATTGAGATCCATATGATGTAATTGGTGCTGTGTTTGTTGGGATCCAATAAATTGTGGAATTGTGATCAGATTATTCATCATGTTATCATACTATTGTTTATTTAAGATCTTGCATGCTCTCCGGTACTTGTGGTTACCCTGACCAAGTAGTTGCTTTTATCTCCAAGAGGGAGTATTTTTGTTAGATATTGGGTCCAGTCTCCATTTAACCTGCGGGAGTGACATCAACCTCTAAGGTTGAGGATGTGTTGTTGCCAGTAGGGGTAAAACAACAATGCTTTGTCCAAGGATAATTGTGTTGTTTACATTATGCACTTTACTTAACACAATAATCTTTACTTGCAACTTAATACTGAAAGGGGTGCGGATGCTAACCTAAAGGTGAATTATTTAGGCACATATGCATGCTGGATAGCGGTCTATGTATCATGTTGTAATGCCCAATTAAATACTACAGTAAACTTTATCTTATCATAGCATGCATTGTCATGCCCTCACAATTATCAATTGCCCAACTATAATTTGTTCACCCAACACATATTATTTGTTTGGAGAGTTACCACTAGTGTAAATAGCTGGGAACCCCAGTCCTTCTGTCATCATCATTGCTCTACACTCAACTACGCACTAGAATATTTTCTGGTGCCATTGCCTCTGTGTTACTGCTACTGTTGATGTGTTACTATTACTATTGCTCTCATATTACTGCTGCTTTCACATCACCCCTGTTACTAGTGCTTTTCCGGGTGTAGCTGAATTGACAACTCCGCTGTTAAGGCTTATAAGTATTATTTGTCTCTCCTTGTGTCGAATCAATAAATTTGGGTTTTACTTCCCTCGAATACCGTTGGGATCCCCTATACTTGTGGGTCATTGATACGTCTCCGACGTATCGATAATTTCTTATGTTCCATGCCACATTATTGATGATATCTACATTGTTTTATACACATTATATGTCGTATTTATGCATTTTCCGGCACTAACCTATTAACGAGATGCCGAAGAGCCAGTTGCTGTTTTCTACTGTTTTTGGTTTCAGAAATCCTACAAAGGAAATATTCTCGGAATTGGACGAAATCAATGCCCAGGGGCCTATTTTTAGACGAAGCTTCCAGAAGACCGAAGAGGAAAGGAAGTGGGGCCACGAGGCGCCGCCACAACAGGGCGGCGCGGCCCAGCCCTAGGCCGCGCGGCCCTGGCGTGTGGGGCCCTCGTGTGGCCCCCCGCGTTGCCCTTCCGCCTACTTAAAGTCTTCGTCGCGAAACCCCCACACCGAGAGCCACGATACGAAAAACCTTACCGAGACGCCGCCGCCGCCAATCCCATCTCGGGGGATTCAGGAGATCGCCTCCGGCACCCCGCCGGAGAGGGGAATCATCTCCCGGAGGACTCTTCACCGCCATGGTCGCCTCCGGAGTGATGAGTGAGTAGTTCACCCCTGGACTATGGGTCCATAGCAGTAGCTAGATGGTTGTCTTCTCCTTATGTGCTTCATTGTTGGATCTTGTGAGCTGCCTAACATGATCAAGATCATCTATCCGTAATACTATATGTTGTGTTTGTCGGGATCCGATGGATAGAGAATACTATGTTATGTTAATTATCAATCTATTACCTATGTGTTGTTTATGATCTTGCATGCTCTCCGTTATTAGTAGAGGCTCTGGCCAAGTTTTTGCTCTTAACTCCAAGAGGGAGTATTTATGCTCGATAGTGGGTTCATGCCTCCATTAAATCCGGGACAGGTGACGGAAAGTTCTAAGGTTGTGGATGTGTTGTTGCCACTAGGGATAAAACATTGATGCTATGTCTAAGGATGTAGTTATTGATTACATTACGCACCATACTTAATGCAATTGTCCGTTGTTTTGCAACTTAATACCGGAAGAGGTTCGGATGATAACCTCGAAGGTGGACTTTTTAGGCATAGATGCATGCTCGGATAGCGGTCTATGTACTTTGTCGTAATGCCCAATTGAATCTCACAATATTTATCATATCATGTATGTGCATTGTTATGCCCTCTCTATTTGTCAATTGCCCGACTGTAATTTGTTCACCCAACATGCTTTTATCTTATGGGAGAGACACCTCTAGTGAACTGTGGACCCCGGTCCTATTCTTTACATGGCATACAATCTACTGCAATACTTGTTTTATTGTTTTCTGCAAACAATCATCTTCCACACAATACGGTTAATCCTTTGTTACAGCAAGCCGGTGAGATTGACAACCTCACTGTTTCGTTGGGGCAAAGTACTTTGGTTGTGTTGTGCAGGTTCCACGTTGGCGCCGGAATCCCTGGTATTGCGCCGCATTACATTCCGCCACCATCAACCTTCAACGTGCTTCTTGGCTCCTCCTGGTTCGATTAAACCTTGGTTTCTTTCTGAGGGAAAACTTGCTACTGTGCACATCATACCTTCCTCTTGGGGTTCCCAACGAACGTGTGAGTTACACGCCATCAAGCCTGTTTTCTGGCGCCGTTGCCGGGGAGATCAAGACACGCTGCAAGGGGAGTCTCCACAATCCAATCTCTTTACTTTGTTTTTGTCTTGCTTTATTTTATTTACTATTTTGTTTGCTGCACCTAAACAAAACACAAAAAAATTAGTTGCTAGCTTTACTTTATTTACTGTCTTGCTCTCTATATCAAAAACACAAAAAAAAATTAGTTACTTGCATTTACTTTATCTAGTTTGCTTTATTTACTACTGCTAAAATGAATACTCCTGAAAACACTAAGTTGTGTGACTTTACAAACACTAATAATAATGATTTCCTATGCACACCTATTGCTCCACCTGCTACTACAGCAGAATTCTTTGAAATTAAACCTCGCTTTCATCGAATCTTGTCATGAGAGAGCAATTTTCTGGTGTTAGTTCTAATGATGCTGCTGCCCATCTTAATAATTTTGTTGAACTTTGTGAAATGCAAAAGTATAAAGATGTAGATGGGGATATTATAAAATTGAAATTGTTTCCTTTCTCATTAAGAGGAAGAGCTAAAGATTGGTTGCTATCTTTGCCTAAGAATAGTATTGATTCATGGACTAAATGCAAGGATGCTTTTATTGGTAGATATTATCCTCCCGCTAAAATTATATCTTTGAGAAGTAGCATAATGAATTTTAAGCAATTAGATAATGAACATGTTGCTCAAGCATGGGAGAGAATGAAATCTTTGGTAAAGAATTGCCCAACCCATGGACTGACTACTTGGATGATCATCCAAACCTTCTATGCAGGACTAAATTTTTCTTCACGGAACCTATTGGATTCAGCTGCTGGAGGTACCTTTATGTCCATCACTTTGGGGGCGGCTACAAAGCTTCTTGATGATATGATGATAAATTACTCTGAATGGCACACGGAAAGAGCTCCACAAGGTAAGAAGGTAAATTCCGTTGAAGAAACCTCCTCCTTGAGTGATAAGATTGATGTGATTATGTCTATGCTTGTGAATGGTAGATCTAATGTTGATCCTAATAATGTTCCTTTAGCTTCATTGGTTGCTCAAGAAGAAAATGTTGATGTGAATTTCATTAAAAATAATAATTTCAACAACAATGCTTATATGAACAATCCTGGTAATAACTATAGGCCATATCCTTCTGCTAATGGTAATGGTTATGGTAATTCTTATGGGAATTCTTACAACAATAATAGGAGTGTACCCTCTGGTCTTGAAGCCATGCTTAAAGAATTTATTAGTACACAAACTGCTTTTAACAAATCTGTTGAGGAAAAGCTTGATAAAATTGACATTCTTGCTTCTAGAGTTGATAGACTTGCCTCTGATGTTGATCTTTTAAAATCGAAAGTTATGCCTAATATGGATATTGAAAATAAAATTGTTACTACAGCAAATGCCATCCAAGTTAGAATTAATGAGAATATAAGATTAATGGCTGAATTGCGTGCTAGGTGGGATAGAGAAGAAAATGAAAAACTAGCTAAAGAGAATAATGTAGCTAAAGTTTGGACTATTACCACCACTAGTAATGATAATGATTCACATGTTGCTGCACCTCCTACTATCAATGGTAAAATAATTGGTGTTGGCAATGTTTCTACTCCTAGTGCAAAGCGTACAAAACTGCCTGAAATTGCTAAAACCGCTGAAACTGCTTGTGATAAAACTGCTGAATTTTTTTTCCAACATTGGGGATGATGATCCCATTGCTGTAGCTCATAATGATTTAGACTTTGATGATTGTCACATCTCTGAAGTTATAAAGTTCTTACAAAAGCTTTCTAAAAGTCCTAATGCTAGTGCTATAAATTTGGCCTTTACGAAACATATTACAAATGCTCTCATAAAAGCTAGAGAAGATAAACTAAAACTTGAAACTTCTATTCCTAGGAAGTTAGAAGATGGTTGGGAGCCCATCATTAAGATGAGGGTCAATGATTTTGATTGTAATGCTTTATGTGATCTTGGTGCAAGTATTTCTGTTATGCCTAAGAAAGTCTATGATATGCTTGACTTGCCACCATTGAAAACTTGTTATTTGGATGTTAATCTCGCTGATAATGCTAAAAAGAAACCTTTGGGGAGAGTTGATAATGTTCATATTATGGTTAACAATAACCTTGTTCCCGTTGATTTTGTTGTCTTGGATATTGAATGCAATGCATATTGTCCCATTATATTGGGAAGACCTTTTCTTCGAACCGTTGGTGCTACTATTGATATGAAGGAAGGTAATATTAAATATCAATTTCCTCTCAAGAAAGGTATGGAACACTTCCCTAGAAAAAGAATGAAGTTACCTTATGATTCTATTATTAGAGCAAATTATGATGTTGATGCTTCATCTCTTGATAATACTTGATTCACACTTTCTGCGCCTAGCTGAAAGGCGTTAAAGAAAAGCGCTTATGGGAGACAACCCATGTTTTTACTACAGTACTTTGTTTTATATTTGAGTCTTGGAAGTTGTTTACTACTGTAGCAACCTCTCCTTATCATGTTTTTTTGCCAAGTAAAGTCGTTGATAGTAAGGTTCATACTAGATTTGGATTACTGCGCAGAAACAGATTTCTTTGCTGTCACGAATCTGGGCCTAATTCTCTGTAGGTAACTCAGAAAATTATGCCAATTTACGTGAGTGATCCTCAGATATGTACGCAACTTTCAATCAATTTGGGCATTTTCATTTGAGTAAGTCTGGTGCCATTTTAAAATTCGTCTTTACGAACTGTTCTGTTTTGACAGATTCTGCCTTTTATTTCGCATTGCCTCTTTTGTTATGTTGGATGAATTTCTTTGATCCATTAATGTCCAGTAGCTTTATGCAATGTCCAGAAGTGTTAAGATTTATTGTGTCACCTCTGAACATGTAAACTTTTATTGTGCACTAACCCTCTAATGAGTTGTTTCGAGTTTGGTGTGGAGGAAGTTTTCAAGGATCAAGAGAGGAGTATGATATACTATGATCAAGAAGAGTGAAAGCTCTAAGCTTGGGGATGTCCCCGTGGTTCACCCCTGCATATTCTAAGAAGACTCAAGCGTCTAAGCTTGGGGATGCCCAAGGCATCCCCTTCTTCATCGACAACATCATCAGGTTCCTCCCCTGAAACTATATTTTTATTCAGTCACATCTTATGTACTTTGCTTGGAGCGTCGGTTTGTTTTCGTTTTTGTTTTGTTTGAATAAAATGGATCCTAGCATTTACTGTGTGGGAGAGAGACACGCTCCGCTGTTGCATATGGACAAATATGTCCTTAGGCTTTACTCATAGTATTCATGGCGAAGGTTGAATCTTCTTCGTTAAATTGTTATATGGTTGGAATTGGGAAATGCTACATGTAGTAATTCTAAAATGTCTTGGGTAATGTGATACTTGGCAATTGTTGTGCTCATGTTTCAGCTCTTGCATCATATACTTTGCACCCATTAATGAAGAAATACATAGAGCTTGCTAAAATTTGGTTTGCATATTTGGTCTCTCTAAGGTCTAGATAATTTCTAGTATTGAGTTTTGAACAACAAGGAAGACGGTGTAGAGTCTTATAATGTTTACAATATGTCTTTTATGTGAGTTTTGCTGCACCGGTTCATCCTTGTGTTTGTTTCAAATAAACCTTGCTAGCCTAAACCTTGTATCGAGAGGGAATACTTCTCATGCATCCAAAATCCTTGAGCCAACCACTATGCCATTTGTGTCCACCATACCTACCTACTACATGGTATTTCTCCGCCATTCCAAAGTAAATTGCTTGAGTGCTACCTTTAAAATTCCATCATTCGCCTTTGCAATATATAGCTCATGGGACAAAATAGCCTTAAAAACTATTGTGGTATTGAATATGTACTTATGCACTTTATCTCTTATTAAGTTGCTTGTTGTGCGATAACCATGCTTCTGGGGACGCCATCGACTCTTTGTTGAATATCATGTGAGTTGCTATGCATGTCCGTCTTGTCTGAAGTAAGAGAGATCTACCACCTTAATGATTAGAGCATGCATATTGTTAGAGAAGAACATTGGGCCGCTAACTAAAGCCATGAATCATGGTGGAAGTTTCAGTTTTGGACATATATCCTCAATCTCATATGAGAACACTAATTGTTGCCACATGCTTATGCATTAAAGAGGAGTCCATTATCTGTTGTCCATGTTGTCCCGGTATGGATGTCTAAGTTGAGAATAATCAAAAGCGAGAAATCCAAAATGCGAGCTTTCTCCTTAGACCTTTGTACATGCGGCATGGAGGTACCCCTTTGTGACACTTGGTTAAAACATGTGTATTGCGATGATCCGGTAGTCCAAGCTAATTAGGACAAGGTGCGGGCACTATTAGTACACTATGCATGAGGCTTGCAACTTGTAAGATATAATTTACATAACTCATATGCTTTATTACTACCGTTGACAAAATTGTTTCATGTTTTCAAAATAAAAGCTCTAGCACAAAAATAGCAATCGATGCTTTCCTCTTTGAAGGACCTTTCTTTTACTTTTATGTTGAGTCAGTTCACCTATCTCTCTCCACCTCAAGAAGCAAACACTTGTGTGAACTGTGCATTGATTCCTACATACTTGCATATTGCACTTGTTATATTACTTTACATTGACACTATCCATGAGATATACATGTTATAAGTTGAAAGCAACCGCTGAAACTTAATCTTCCTTTGTGTTGCTTCAATACCTTTACTTTGATTTATTGCTTTATGAGTTAACTCTTATGCAAGACTTATTGATGCTTGTCTTGAAGTACTATTCATGAAAAGTCTTTGCTTTATGATTCATTTGTTTACTCATGTCATTACCATTGTTTTGATCGCTGCATTCATTACATATGTTTACAATAGTATGATCAAGGTTATGATGGCATGTCACTCCAGAAATTATCTTTGTTATCGTTTACCTGCTCGGGACGAGCAGAACTAAGCTTGGGGATGCTGATACGTCTCCGACGTATCGATAATTTCTTATGTTCCATGCCACATTATTGATGATATCTACATTATTTTATACACAATATATGTCGTATTTATGCATTTTCCGGCACTAACCTATTAACGAGATGCCGAAAAGCCAGTTGCTGTTTTCTACTGTTTTTGGTTTCAGAAATCCTACGAAGGAAATATTCTCGGAATTGGACGAAATCAACGCCCAGGGGCCTATTTTTAGACGAAGCTTCCAGAAGACCGAAGAGTAAAGGAAGTGGGGCCACGAGGCGCCGCCACAACAGGGCGGTGCGGCCCAGCCCTAGGCCGCGCGGCCCTGGCGTGTGGGGCCCTCATGTGGCCCCCCGCGTTGCCCTTCCGCCTACTTAAAGTCTTCGTCGCGAAACCCCCAGTACCGAGAGCCACGATACGAAAAACCTTACTGAGACGCCGCCGCCGCCAATCCCATCTCGGGGGATTCAGGAGATCGCCTCCGGCACCCTGCCGGAGAGGGGAATCATCTCCCGGAGGACTCTTCACCGCCATGGTCGCCTCCGGAGTGATGAGTGAGTAGTTCACCCCCGGACTATGGGTCCATAGCAGTAGCTAGATGGTTGTCTTCTCCTTATGTGCTTCATTGTTGGATCTTGTGAGCTGCCTAACATGATCAAGATCATCTATCTGTAATACTATATGTTGTGTATGTCGGGATCCGATGGATAGAGAATACTATGTTATGTTAATTATCAATCTATTACCTATGTGTTGTTTATGATCTTGCATGCTCTCTGTTATTAGTAGAGGCTCTGGCCAAGTTTTTGCTCTTAACTCCAAGAGGGAGTATTTATGCTCGATAGTGGGTTCATGCCTCCATTAAATGCGGGACGATGACAGAAAGTTCTAAGGTTGTGGATGTGCTGTTGCGACTAGGGATAAAACATTGATGCTATGTCTAAGGATGTAGTTATTGATTACATTACGCACCATACTTAATGCAATTGTCTGTTGTTTTGCAACTTAATACTGGAAGGGGTTCGGATGATAACCTGAAGGTGGACTTTTTAGGCATAGATGCATGCTGGATAGCGGTCTATGTACTTTGTCGTAATGCCCAATTGAATCTCACAATATTTATCATATCATGTATGTGCATTGTTATGCCCTCTCTATTTGTCAATTGCCCGACTGTAATTTGTTCACCCAACATGCTTTTATCTTATGGGAGAGACACCTCTAGTGAACTGTGGACCCCGGTCCTATTCTTTACATCGCATACAATCTCTCGCAATACTTGTTTTATTGTTTTACTGCAAACAATCATCTTCCACACAATACGGTTAATCCTTTGTTACGGCAAGCCGGTGAGATTGACAACCTCACCTGTTTCGTTGGGGCAAAGTACTTTGGTTGTGTTGTGCAGGTTCCACGTTGGCGCCGGAATCCCTGGTGTTGCGCCGCATTACATTCCGCCACCATCAACCTTCAACGTGCTTCTTGGCTCCTCCTGGTTCGATTAAACCTTGGTTTCTTTCTGAGGGAAAACTTTCTACTGTGCACATCATACCTTCCTCTTGGGGTTCCCAACGAACGTGTGAGTTACACGCCATCAGTCATCACTACGCACCTCCGCGCTGGAGGAGGAGGCTAGGAAGGCCAAGGAGGACACCGACGCGTGGGCGTTCCTCGACATGGCGCGCCGGCAGGAGGAGGCCACGTGCCAGGCCGCGCTCCGGGAGGAGGAGGAGCTCCTAGCTGCGCTCCGACACGAGGCGGAGCTGCAGGCCGCTGCGGCGGAGCATCGGCAGAAGGAGGCGGCGCAGCTGGCACGCGATCCCCTATACTTGTGGGTCATCAAGACTATTTTCCGGCGCCGTTGCCGGGGAGCATAGCTCTACTCATAAGTTCACCTGGGGAGTACACTTTACCTGTCTCTCTTTATTTTATTTTATTTTATTTTGTCTTGTCTAGTTTATTTGTGCTTAGTTTATTTCTGTTTAGTTGTGTTTTGTTTAGTTTACTTTTGTCTTGTTTATTTTTGTCTTGTTTTATTTTTCTTATATACCCGAAAATCCATAAAATTTTGAAAAACCGAAAATCTAAAAACTGTTGTTATGGAAGAAAATGCTAGAACCTCTATGGAACTTAAATAATTATTTATAAAGTATAGAGAATCAATCAAGGGTAAAGTCATGAGAGGCATGTTAAAACAGTTGAATCAAATTGCTGAAATTTTGCTTAAACGCCATGCTATAAATTGTTGCTCTGAACAAGATACTAAACACCTTAAATTTCAATGTGGCTTTAGTAAAGAAGTTTTAATTGTGAACTATAATTGGAATAACTATATTCATCTTGGATTTGAAGAAGTAGAATAATTATTTTTTATCTATGGGAGCTTCTGAAATAGAATCCTTCATGTCTAAAAATTATGAAACCTGTGTTGCTTGTAATAATCTTAAAGATTTGGTCTCTTCTATCCTTGATTATTGCATGGAAAATTTCATCAATAATTGTTATATCGTTGATTATAAAGAGAGACTCGGTCATGCACAAGAATGTATCTACAATTTGCAGGAACCTGTGGAAGAAGAAATTGCTGAACCCGAAAGCTCATTAGATGAAAAAGAGGAGGAGCATGATGAAAAAAAGGAGGAAGAATGGATTAGCTACCCATGCCTACCTTCTAGTGAGAGTAACTCTTTATCTCTTACACTATTTGATTGTCCCCCATGCTTACCAAAGGAGGATGAATGTTATGTTCTTGTGGATTCTCTTGAAATATTTACTATGAGTAAAACTTGTGATAATGATTATGCTCCTGTCATCTATGATAATCAATGCTATTTTGATAAATCTTATGATAATCCTTTATTTGTGCCTAACTTCGAAATGCATGGTACTAAAGAGTTTTTCTTAGAAAAGGTTTATGATAAAGCTTTAGATGATGGTCTTGTATTGGTTGATAATATTAATTGTACTACCATTGCAAATGGGATTGGAGGGGTCTTGACTTTATCTTGGATCCCCATACCTCTTTAGAATGATCAATCATCTTGTTATAAAATTGTTAAAAATGGGTTTGAATGTTTTTAATCCCACTATTTCTGAGCTTGATAAAAATTATGTGTTTGTAGATCATGAAAAGCATGCTTTATGTGATAGTTATATTATTAAGTTTATTCATGACGCTACTGAAAATTATTATGAGAGATTAAAATATGGTTGTAGAAGTTTTCATGGTACTAAAACACCTCTCTATATGCTGAAAGTTTTGAAGTTACTCTTGTTTTATCTTCCTATGCTTATCACTTTGTTCTTTGCGAATTTATTTGTGTACAAGATTCCTATGCATAGGAAGTGGTTTAGACTTAAATATGTTTTATATTTGCTTCTTGATGCTCTCTTTTACTTCAATTCGTATTTCTTATGTGAGCATCTTCTCAAACTACTGTGCCTAGCTAAAAGGCATTAAAGAAAAACACTCTTGGGAGATAACCCATGTTTTATTCCTATATTTTTTCTTTTATTGAGTCTTGGAAGTTGTTACCTCTGTAAAAATCTCTCCTTATCTTTTTTTATTTTGTTTTTGTGCCAAGGAAAGTCTCTAATAGGAAGAAGGTAATATTTGGGGAAGTTGATGTCTCGAAACAGATTCTGTGCTGCCACAAAAAAATAGTATTCTAAGCCAGAACGTCGGACTAATCTGAAAATGTTTAAGCACCTGCCCCGGGTTGTTATCTAACTTTCATTAGTTTTTCTTTTTTCGGTTTGAGCAATAGATGATTTTCTAAAAAATCAATCTTTACCCAATGTTCTATTTTGACAGATTTCTGCCACTATTTGCATTTGCCTCTTAATCTTTTTATTTTTGAGTTCTTTTGAGAGAAAGAGCTTTTAAAAGAAGTTTCTACAGTAGCTAATGTTTTAATGGATGTTTGACTTATGTTAGAACCAAACCAAAGTGGATATGTTATTTTGATTGCACTAATGTTGCTCATGAAAAATTTGTGTGAAGTTTTGTATGAAGGAAGTTTTCAAGTGTAGGGGGATAAGAATGATGTGATGAGATGAAGGATGGAAAAAAGCTCAAGCTTGGGGATGCCCATGTCACCCTAATAAATATCCAAGAGGTACAAACGTCATACCTTGGGGATGCCCAAGGCATTCCCTTCTTCATCAACAAAAATATCATGTCATCTTTCAAGACACTATATTTTTATTGCTTCATATGCTATGTGTTGTTCTTGAAGCGTCTTTATTTTTGTTTTTAGTTTAGTTTTTTTTTTTGCTGTAGCATATGGTTGGATCCTAGCATACTTGTATTGGAGAATGACACACTCCGTTTTCATTGCATAGAACACTCTAGTTTTCACTCTTATTGTTCTGCGTGTGTTCTCTTTTGCTAGTACTGCGTTTAGCTCTTGTTTTCCACTCGTATTTTGTTTTGAGATTTTTTGTTTTCTTTAGTTAGGTATGATTAGCTCTCTGGTATTTATTGTTTATTATCTATGAGAGTTGTTTCAAATAAATTGATTGGTGTTGGAGACGAGTAAAATATTTCTTGCTTATAGTGGTGCAAAAGGAAGCATGGTTAGACAGTGGCTTAGACTTTAGCATGTAATGTTCGATGTTATTTTAAATATATGCTCATTAGTTATTGTTGTAGCATTCTATCAAATAGTTGAGAGTGCTTAATGTGCCATTCAAAGAATCATGTGTTGTTTCCAGCATACAAAAGCATAATAATATTGGGGTATTCTCCTTTGATGCTTTATTTGGGGTGACTTGGCACATGCTTACACCATGTTATGACAACAAACCAGTCACCTCAAACCTCTATGATCATTTAGTTTTTGACTTGTAATATCACTTTATGCTTTGATTAATAATGTTTTGTCGCTATGCATGATTATGGCCATTATTGCTCTCTTAGTTGGTCGCTCCCAGTTTTTTGCTAGCCTTCACCAGTATTGAGTATGAGCTCTACTCGTGCATCCAACTCCCAAAAACCAAAGTTTTCCTATTGTGTCCACCATACCTACCTATATGTGGTATTTCACCGCCACTCCAAAGTAATTTGCTTGTGTGCTACCTTTAAAACCTTCAAAAATTATTACCTAGCTTTTTGTGTTCCTATTTTAGCTCATGAGTAAGTATTGAATGTTTTATTGTCTTTTCATGACTTCACACCATGACTAGCATGAATAAGTGATAGTCCTTAATATTGCAAAAAGAGGAAGGCAACTGGGTGCCCAGCCAAAATAACATAAAATAAACAAATAAAGCTCCGCACACTATGTACTGGAGAGATCCTAAATAATGGTGTGCAAATGGAGAACTATATGGGAGCCGCTCTTGAAGTCACTATATGAAAGGATGATAAACCATTTGATACCAGTCATTGACATAGACATATATACATCTCAAAATACATTTTCAATATCTCTATTCTATTCAAAATAAAAAGCTCTAGCACATGAGTGATCTCTGCTTCCCTCTGCGCAGAGCATTTCTTTTACTTTTATGATGATTCTTCATCTTCTAACTTTATGAACCAATTAAGAGATCATAGTTGTCATTCTATGTATAATGTTCATAGTCCCAAGATTTTTTATTGATTGATTCACAATTATGTTATTGCTTGTTCTCAAACTATTTGTATCTAGTCACCCTTTTAAACTTTAAAGGTGTCCTATGCATTTATGATTTGCTATTCCATGAAGGACAAGGTGAATACCACTTTCTATGTTTTCTCTATGCTAAAAAACAAACAGTTGCTTTCAGTGCACTATTATTCATGATCTTTTGTTTGAGTTACTTTTCATGTTGTAACTGATACGTTGCAAACGTATATATAATTTTTGATGCTCCATGCTTGTTTTTCACCAATTCCTCTATGTTTTATGTGCACTTTGCATCAATTTATGAAATTTATTGGACTAACCTATTAACAAGTGCCACAGTGCCAATTTCTGTTTATTATGTCTGTTTATTGTAGAAAATGTCCAAAATTGGAAGTGCTCGGAAAATTCTGAAAAAATCACAGAAATTCTAATATACCAGAAGATTCCGGGAGCCAGAAGGGGAGACGGAGATGTGCCACGGGGCATCCATACCAGGCCCAGGCGCGGGCCTAGGCCTGGCTGCGCCTGGGGGTGGTATGGGCACCCCGTGCACCCCCTCGAGTCGCCTCTTCGCCTAAAAGACCCCTCTGACCTAAAAACTCCGCAACATATCACCCTCCATCCACGAAAAGTTCTGTAGCCGCCGTCATCGCCGAAACCAAGTTTCGGGGGACAGAAGTCTCTGTTCCGGCACCCTGCCGGGATGGGGAAGTGCCCCCGGAGCCATCGCCATGGACTCCACCGCCTCCACTTCGACTCCATGATGGTTTGTGAGTAGTTCCCGCAGGGACTATGGGTTCTTGGTTGTAGCTAGATGGTACTCCCATGTGCTTCAATACAATAATCTCATGAGCTGCCTTACATGATTGAGATCCATATGATGTAATCGGTGTTGTGTTTGTTGGGATCCGATGGATTGATCATTATGTTCAGTATATCTTATAAGTTTGTGAAGTATTTGTTGCTGCAATATTGTTATGTTTAATGCTTGTCACTAGTGCACGAGTGGCATGATCTTAGATCTAGGATCTATAATTGTTGCTTAGATTGTATCTACAAATTGTATGCACATGTCTTTGTTCGGAACCCGAGGCCCCTAAGTGATCTCGAATTGGGATAACCGGAGGGGATGGCTTTGATATGAGGATCACATGTTTTCACCAAGGGTTAATGCTTTGCTCCGGTGCTCTATTAAAAGGAGTACCTTAATTACCAGTAGTTTCCCTTGAGGCCCCGCTGCAAACGGGCTGGTAGGACAAAAGATGTTATGCAAGTTTCAAATTGCAAGCACATATGACTATATATGGAAAACATGCCTACGATATTAATAGACTGGATATTTTGTCTTAATGCTAAATTCAATTATGTCAATTGCCCAGTTGTAATTTGTTCACCCAATACTTGTTATCTGGAGAGTTACCACTAGTGTGGATCATCGGGAACCCCGGTCCTTTATTTCATCATCATTGCTTTTCAATCAACTGCACGCTGGGATAAATTCCAGTGCCATCTCCTCTGTGTTACTGCTACTGCTGTGTTACTATTGCTCTCATATTACTGCCGCATCACATTTCCCTATCAACACGCCATCAAAGTAGTACCAACTATTTTCTGGCGCCGCATCATATTACCACTGCTTTCACATCACCCTGTTGCTAGTGCTTTTCTAGGTGCAGCTGAATTGACAACTCCATTGTCAAGGCTTATAAGTATTCTTTGGCTCCCCTTGTGTCGAATCAACAAATTTGGGTTTTACTTCCCTCCAAGACTGTTGCGATCCCCTATACTTGTGGGTCATCAAGACTATTTTCTGGCGCCGTTGCCGGGGAGCATAGCTCTACTTATAAGTTCACCTAGGGAGTACACTCCACCTCTCTCGCTGTTTTTATTTCATTTTGTTTTGTCTAGTTTATTTTTGTCTTGTTTTATTTTTCTTATATATCTGAAAATCCATAAAAATTTGAAAAATCGAAAAACTAAAAACTATTGTTATGGAAGGACCTGCTTTATAATCTATGGAACTTGCAGAAATATTTATGAAGTATAGAGAATCATATAAGGACAAAGTCATGGGGGGAACATTAAAAAAGTTGGATACAATTGTTAAAATTTTGCTTAAACGCCGTGATATAAATTGTTGCTCTAAACAGGATACTACACATCTTAAATTCCAATGTGGCTTTAGTGAAGAAGTTTTAATTTCGAACTATCATTGGAATAACTATATTCATCTTGGATTCGAAGAAGTAGAACAATTTGTCTTATTTATGGGAGCCTCTGAAATAGAATCCTTCATGTCTAAAAATTATGAAACTTGTGTTGCTTGTCATGACCTTAAAGATTATGTCTCTTCTATACTTGATTATTGCACATAAAATTTCAGCAATAATTGTTATATCATTGATTATAAAGAGAGACTCAATTATGCACAAGAATGTATCCACAATTTGCAGGAACCCGTGGAAGAAGAAGTTGCTGAACCTGGAAGCTCATTAGATGAGAAAGAGGAGGAGAGTGATGAACAAAAGGAGGAAGAATGGATTAGCTACCCATGCCAACCTTCTAATGAGAGTAACTCTTTATCTCTTACATTATTTGATTGCCTTCCATGCTCACCAAAGGAGGATGAATGTTATGTTCATGAGGATTCTCTTGAAATATTCCCTGTGAGTAAAACTTGTGAGAATAATTATGCTACTGTTATTTATAATAATCTATGCTATTTTGATAAATCTCATGATAATCCTTTATTTGTGCCTAATTTCGAAATGCACGGAACTAAAGAATTTTGCTTGGAGAGTGGATGATGGTCCTATGTTACTTGATGCTATAAATTATAATGCTACTAAAAATAGGATTTCTACTAGTAGTCCGATACCTCTTGAGAATGATCAATCATCTTGTTATAAAATTGCTAAAAGTGGGTTTGATTGTTTTAATCATACTATTTTTGAGCTTGATAAAAATTATGTGTTTGAAGATCATGAAAAGCATGCTTTATGTGATAGTTATATTGTTGAGTTTATTCATGATGCTACTGAAAACTATTATGACAGAGTAAAATATGGTTGTAGGAATTTACATGTTACTAAAACACCTCTCTACATGCTGAAAATATTAAAATTACTCTTGTTTTACCTTCACATGCTTGTCACTTTGTTCTTTGTGAATTTATTTGTGTACAAGATTCACATGCACAGGAAGTGGGTAAGACTTAAATGTGTTTCATATTTGCTTATTGATGCTCTCTTTTGCTTCAATTCATATTACATATGTGAGCATCTTCTCAAACTACTGAGCCTATCTTAATGGCTATAAAGAAAGAGCTTTTTAGGAGACAACCCATTATGTATTTATTTATGTTATTTTACTGTTTTGTTGAGTCTTGGAAGTCATTGCTAGTGTAATGTCCTCTCCTTATCATTTTTTATTTTCGTTTTTGTGCCAAGAGTAGCCTCTAATGGTAAGAAAGTAGTATTTGGGGAATTTGCAATTCCGTTTCTGTTTCTGGACTGTCGCGAGAAAAATTCGCATAAATCACCAGAACGTCACCATGACCTGAAAATTTACGACCATATTCCCCAGGTTATTATCTAACTTTCATTAGTTCAACATTTTTCGATGTGAGCGACGGTGAAGTCCGAAAAAAATCGATCTTTAAGTGATGTTCTGTTTTGACAGATTTCTGCCATTAGTGTATTTGCCTCTTAATCTTTTTTTTTGAGTTCTTTTGAAAGAAGGTGCTTTCCGACAAAGTTTATGCAGTAGCTAATGTTAATATAAGCTTTAAATATGTCATACCAGAACCAAGTGGATTGCTTATTTTGATTACACTAATATTGCTAATGAATTATGTTGAGTTTTGGGTGAAGGAAGTTTTCAAGTGTAGGGAGAGAAGAATGATGCCATAGGATGAAGAATGGACAAAGGCTCAAGCTTGGGGATGTCCCCCGGACACCCCAAGAAATATCTAAGAGGTTCAAGCGTCAAAGGTTGGGGATGCCCGGGGCACCCCCTCTTCATCAGTAAAAAGCACCAGGTCATTTTTCAGTGCGCTATATTTTTGTTGCTTCATGCATTATGTGTTATTATTGGAGCGTATTTTTTCGTGTGTGTTTTGTTTTGTTTTGTTTTGTTTGCTGTTCAATAAATTTGGACCCATCATATTTGTTTTGGAGAGACACACGCTCCGCTTTAATTGCATGAACGCTCTAGTTTTCACTCATATGTTCAACGAGCGTTCTATTTTTGCGAGTACCGCGTTTAAGCTCTAGTTTTTCATTCATATTATGTTAAGAGCTTGTTAGTTTTCTATATGCAAGTGAATTTATCTCTCTGATATCTACTGAATATTATCTACGAGATTTGTTTCAAATAAGTTAATTGGTGTTGGATACGAGTAAGAAGTCTCATATTAATAGTGATGCAAATGAAAGATCTCCTTTGATGTTTCAATTGAGTTGACTTGATGATCATTTAGTTTTTGATTTTTAATATCACCATATGCTTTGATTAATAAGTTTTGTCGCTATGCATGATTATGGTCATTATTGCTCTCTTAGTCGGCCGCCCCCTTTCTTTTGCTAGCCTTCATTTGTACTGAGTATGAGCTCTACTCGTGCATCCAACTCCCAAAACCAAAATGCCAATCGTGTCCACCATATCTACCTATATGTGGTATTTTATCGCCACTCCAAAGTAAATTGCTTGTGTGCTACCTTTAAAACCTTTCAAAAAAAATTTCGTTGTTTTTGCAATATATAGCTCATGGGAAAGTAGCCTAAAAACTACTGTGGTAAAGAATATGTCACTTATGTATCTTAGTTCTCATAAGTTGCTTGTTGAGCGGTAACCATGTTATCTGGGGACGCCATCAACCTGTCACACCTTTGTTGAATATCATGTGAGTTGCTATGCATGTTCGTCTTGTCTGAAGTAAGGGAGATTTGCCATGAGTTGAAATGGTTAGAGTATGCATATTG
This sequence comes from Lolium rigidum, assembly GCF_022539505.1. Lineage (NCBI taxonomy): Eukaryota > Viridiplantae > Streptophyta > Magnoliopsida > Poales > Poaceae > Lolium > Lolium rigidum. The sequence goes on from NC_061511.1 coordinate 247,846,289, forward strand.
TTAGAGAAGAACATTGGGCCACCAACCAAAGCCATGTATCATGGTGGAAGTTTCACCTTGGACACTCAAATCCTCAAAATCTCTTATGAGAATATTATTATTGTTGAATGCTTAAAGCATTAAAAAGAGGAGTCCATTATGGAGGAGGCGTTTTGGCTCATAGGAGCAAATGCTCCTATTATACAAAATAATTAAAAAACAATTTTAAAAATATCAAAAAATTCTGACATAAATTTTTTGTTGTACATCGTGACATTCTATGTTAGTGCACAAGTTTTCATGGAGAAACAACATTTTATGTGGCGTGTACAAAAAAGACAAAAAAATGTTCTGTACGTAGTCGTGTTATAGCATCAAAATTTGTCTTTTTTACTGGAGCCACAAATTTTTATAGTTTTTTTTTAAAACTTGTGTACGAACATAAAATGTGTAGATGTACATGAAAAATTTTAGTTTAGAATTTTTGGACACTTCGAAATGTTGATTCACACAATGGGAGCAAATGCTCCTATGAGCCAAAGTGAATATCCCAGTCCATTATCTGTTTTCTATGTTATCCCGGTATGGATGTCCTTAAGTTGAGATCTATCAAAATCGAGAAATCAAATGCGATTTATCTCCTTGGACCTTTGTACAGGTGGCATAGAGGTACCCCTTTGTGACACTTGGTTGAAACATATGTAATGCGATGATAATCCATGGAAATCCAAACTAATTAGGACAAGGTGCGGGCACTATTAGTATTCCATGCATGAGGCTTGCAACTTATAAGAAGTTTTATACATAACTCATATGAATTATTACTACCGTTGACACAATTGTTTCCATGCTTTCAAAATAAAAAGCTCTAGCACATGAGTAATCCCTGCTTCCCTCTGCGAAGGGCCTTTCTTTTACTTTTATGTTGAGTCTTCATCTTCTAAGTTCATGCACCATTAAGAGAACATAGTTGTCATTCTTATTTTTATGTGCATGGTCCCAAAATTATTATTGATCGAATCATGAATGTGTTATTACTTGTTTTTAAATTATTTGTATTTATTCATCCTTCGAACTCTGAAGGCCACACATGTCACTTCAAAAATTATTTGTTTGTTATCACTTACCTACTCGAGGACGAGCAGGAGTTAAGCATGGGGATGTTGATACGTTGCAAACGTATCTATAATTTTTGATGCTCCATGCTTGTTTTACACCAATTCCTCTATGTTTTATGTGCACTTTGCATCATTTTATGACATTTATTGGAATAACCTATTAACAAGTGCCACAGTGCCAGTTTCTGTTTATTGCAGAAAATGTCCAAAATTGAAAGTGCTCGAAAAATTCTGGAAAAATCACATAAATTCTAGTATACCAGAAGACTCCGGGAGCCAGAAGGGGAGACGGAGATGTGCCACGGGGCAGCCATACCAGGCCCAGGCGCGGGCCTAGGCCTGGTCGCGCCTGGGGGTGGTATGGGCACCCCGTGCACCCCCTCGCGTCGCCTCTTCGCCTATAAGACCCCTCTGACCAAAAAGTCCGCAACATATCACCCTCCGTCCACGAAAAGTTTCGTAGCCTCCGTCATCGCCGAAACCAAGTTTAGGCGGCAGAAGTCTCTGTTCCGGCACCCTACCGGGACAGGGAAGTGCCCCCGGAGCCATCGCCATCGACTCCACCGCTTCCACTTCGACTCCATGATGGTTTGTGAGTAGTTCCCACAGGGACTATGGGTTCTTGGTTGTAGCTAGATGGTACTCTCTCCCATGTGCTTCAATACAACGTTCTCATGAGCTGCCTTACATGATTGAGACCCATATGATGTAATCGGTGTTGTGTTTGTTGGGATCCGATGGATTGATCATTATGTTCAGTATATCTTATAAGTTTGTGAAGTATTTGTTGCTGCAATATTGTTATGTTTAATGCTTGTCACTAGTGCACGAGTGGCATGATCTTAGATCTAGGCTCTATAATTGTTGCTTATATTGTATCTACAAATTGTATGCACATGTCTTTATCCGGAACCCGAGGCCCCAAAGTGATCTCGAATTGGGATACCGGAGGGGATGGCTTTGATATGAGGATCACATGTTTTCACCAAGTGTTAATGCTTTGCTCCGGTGCTCTATTAAAAGGAGTACCTAAATTACCAGTAGTTTCCCTTGAGGCCCCGCTGCAAACGGGCTGGTAGGACAAAAGATGTTATGCAAGTTTCTCATTGTGAGCACATATGACTATATATGGAAAACATGCCTACGATATTAATAAACGGGATATTTTGTCTTAATGCTAAATTCAATTCTGTCAATTGCCCAGCTGTAATTTGTTCACCCAACACTTGTTATCTGGAGAGTTACCACTAGTGTAGATCATCGGGAACCCCGATCCTTTATTTTATCATCATTGCTTTTCAATCAACTGCGCGGTGGGATATTTTCCAGTGCCATCTCCTCTGTGTTACTGCTACTGCTGTGTTACTATTGCTCTCTTATCACTGCCGCATCACATTTCCCTGTCAACACGCCATCACAGTAGCACCAACTATTTTCTGGCGCCGCATCATATTACCACTGCTTTCACATCACCCTGTTGCTAGTGCTTTTCCAGGTGCAGCTGAATTGACAACTCCGCTGTCAAGGCTTATAAGTATTCTTTGGCTCCCCTTGTGTCGAATCAACAAATTTGGGTTTTACTTCCCTTGAAGAGTTTTGCGATCCCCTATACTTGTGGGTCATCAGTAACATAGTTGCTAAGTTCTATTGTTAGAATTATATCTATCATGCCTATGTTTAGTGTACTTTGATCTCAACTTACAATGCTTTTACAATAACTTGATCAAGATTGTGTTGGCTGCATGTCACCTCAAAAATTATTTTGTTATCACTTACCTACTCGAGGACGAGCAGGAGTTAAGCTTGGGGATGCTGATACATTGCAAACGTATCTATAATTTTTGATGCTCCATGCTTGTTTAACACCAATTTCTATATGATTTTTTTATTTGTTTACACTTCATGGAATTTTTATGCATTTTTTGGAAGTAACCTATTAACAAGATTCCATAGTAGCAGTTCATGTTTTCTACTGTTTTTGTATTTCAGAAAAGTTGTTCTGAAAATATTCTCGGAATTGGACGAAACGAAAGCCAAAGTTCCTATTTTGCTATCATTTTTTTCGATAAAGGGAATATATTAATATCAAGAGATACCAATTACACCCAGCCTCTGCAACAACGCATCACCCTAATGGCACTACGGATGCACACATCCAAAAAAACGAAAAGAAAACTAAGAAACAAAAGTCCCGCTACAGTATCTCGGGCCTAACAACAGCAATACATCCACTGCCATGACAACACCTGAATTACAGACTCTCCAAAAGACGACGCCTCCAAGAATGGAACAGTGCTCAAACACCATCGTCGCCCGATCAAAGATCTTAGGTTTTCACCCTGAAGATAGTCCCCACTCTTAAAACAATGCCTCCAACAAGATCACTGCCAGGCACAACCAGTTAAGGCCAGACCTGGGGTTTTCACCCTGAAATGTAGGACTCTGTGATTCACCTGTGTTGTCGCCCCCACTTTCATACCGCTGTTGTGAAGCCCGGACACCAAGCAAGCCCCTCAACAGCGTGAAGACTTGAACCTCCCTTAGCCTATTTTGCTATCATGAAGACGGAGTCCAAAGGGGAGACAGAGAAGGGCCGGGAGGTGTCCACACCACCCCTAGCTAGGCGCGGCCCACTCCCTAGACGCGCCTAGATGGTGTGGCCCCCTCGGGCACCCACCGACCTCGCCCTTTCACCTATAAATTGACATCCTCGGGAAAACCCTAAACACCCGAGTCATATTCCCCGAAAATTTCCGCAGCTCCGCTGCCATCGAAGACAAGTTTCCGGGGTCAGAAGTTCTTGTTTCGGCACCCTGCCGGGACGGGGATTGACCCCCGGAGCCATCTCCATCGACTCCACCGCCATTACTTCGACTCCATGATGGTTTGTGAGTATTTCCCCCATGGACTACGAGTTCTCGGCTGTAGCTAGTTGGTACTCTCTCTCTCCCATGTACTTCAATACAATGATCTCATGAGCTGCCTTACATGATTGAGATCCATATGATGTAATTGGTGTTGTGTTTGTTGGGATCCGATAAATTGTGCAATTGTGATCACATTGGTCATCATGTTATCATACTATTATTTATTTAAGATCTTGCATGCTCTCCGGTACTTGTGGTTACCCTGACCAAGTAGTTGCATGTATCTCCAAGCAGGAGTATTTATGCTAGATAGTGGGTTCAGTCTCCATTTAACCTGGGGGAGTGACATCAACCTCTAAGGTTGAGGACGTGCTGTTGCCACTAGGGGTAAAACAACAATGCTTTGTCGAAGGATAATTTTGTTGTTTACACTATGCATTTTACTTAATGCAATAATCTGTTGCTTGCAACTTAATACTAAAAGGGGTGCGGATGCTAGCCTGAAGGTGGATTATTTAGGCACGGATGCACGCTGGATAGCGGTCTGTGTATCATGTTGTAATGTCTAATTAAATACTACACTAAACTTTATCTTATCATAGCATGCATTATCATGCCCTCACAATTATCAATTACCCAACTGTAATTTGTTCACCCAACACATGTTATTTATTTGGAGAGTTACCACTAGTGTAGATAGTTGGGAACCCCGGTCCTTCCGCCATCATCATTTCTCTACAGTCAAGTACGCACTGGAATATTTTCTGGTGCCATTACCTCTATGTTGCTATTGCTCTCATATTATTGCTGCTTTCACATCACCACGGTTACTAGTACTTTTCCAGGTGCAACTGAATTGACAAGTTCGTTGTTAAGGCTTATAAGTATTCTTTGTCTCCCCTTGTGTCGAATCAATAAATCTGAGTTTTACTTCCATCGAAGACTGTTGCGATCCCCTATACTTGTGGGTCATCACTGCGCGCCTCCGCGCTGGAGGAGGAGGCCAGGATGGCCAATGAAGATGCCAACGCATGGGTGGTCCTCGCCATGGCGCACCGGAAGGAGGAGGCCACGTGCCAGGCCACACTCCGGGAGGAGGAGGAGCGCCTAGCCGCGCTCCGATACGAGGCTGAACTGCAGGCCGCTGCGGCGGAGCAGCGACAGAAGGTGGTGGCACGGCTGGCACACCTACATAGGCCGACGAGCCCTCTGGACCTGCACTCCGCTTAGGGAAGGGCGCAGTGGTCGCCCTGGCCGGAGTCCCCGGCGCCCTCCAGCGTGTCCAGCCCGAACAACGCGTCATCGCCGGGGGGCGTCGTCCTCATCGATGGTGACGGCGACAAGTATCACTGGGAGTAGGGTGGTGCATCGACGGCCACCGCATCCCAAACCCTAGACTAGGGTTTCCCCCTTTTTTGGTTTAAAGTACACATAGGGCTTTCTTTTGTGTTAAAATTTCTCAAAATAGGGCCAAGTTTAAATAAACTTCAGTTTAAACTAGGAAGAATGCCCGTGCGTTGCGTCGGGAGAGAATTAACCTAAGTATATATGTCTAGTTTCCAAATATAGTTTACCAACACACGGAGTTGCCCATATGAGTTATTTATATGTGCATAGAGTGGTGTTTTGGAACATGAGAGCATATGCTCCCTATATTTTGAAATGCATCTTACACATATTTTAAATTTCAAAAAAATCGAAACAAAAAATTTGCACGTACATTTTCACGTGCTAAGCGCTTACAATGTCGTTTCATAAAAAATGAACTTATCATGTGACGTGTGTAAAAAAGACAAAATTCAGTGCTAAAAACAATGCTTTTCACATGATAAGTTTTCTCCTTTTTACATAGGCCACAAAAAAATTATTTTTGTCGTGAAACTTGATGTACACACATATATTATGGAGATGTACATGTAGAATTTTTTATCAAAATTTTTCTACACTTTGAAATATGTTTTGTTGGTAGGGGGAGCATACGCACCCGGGAGCCGAATTGAATTTCCGATATGTGCACTGCTACTTTACGTGCCCCTATATATAGTTCCGCGGTGCAGGCTTGCCAACGGCGCACCGGTTAAGATTTATGATTTCTATAGAGATTTTTTCTAAAATTTGGCAGTATATCCTCGTTTGCTCTGGCTTGCGAACGTTGCAACGAAAGAGAATTATAAATAAAATTAAACATAAGAAAGTTGAGGAGAAAAGGAAAAGACCCCCAATGGACCATCTAATAGATCCGCAACCACGCATCCATTCAAAACACGTAACCTAGTAATAGATCTAGTGACTCCCCCCTCTCGATATGCCCCCTTCTCCCTCACGCTTTATGTCACCTCTCTATTTTTTCTCTCCTCTGCTTCCTCACTCGCGCTAGTATGCCTCCCTCTCGACCAGACACTTTTGCTCGCCTCGACCCTCAAAGCTTGTTTGTCTGACCGCACCGCTAGCCCTCACTGCATCCATGTTGCTCCTCTGCACCACCTCAGACCAAGGCCTAGAAACTCTGAAGACCCTTTCTTCCGAGCTTGACCCTCAAAGCTTGTTTGCCTCACTGCACCGCTAGCCCTCACTCCATCCCCGTTGCTGCTCTGCGCCACCTCATACCAAGGCCTTGAAGCTCTGAAGACCCCTCCTTTGAGCTCGACCCTCAAAGCTTGTTTGCCTGACCGCACTGCTAGCCCTCACTCCATCCCCATTGCTCCTCTGCGCCACCTCAGACCATGGCATAGAAGCTGTGAAGACGCCTCCTCCGAGCTCGACTCCTCTTCGCTCGTGGCCATCTCCGCAAGCCCCCGTAGTAAGGTGACGAGCACCATACTCCATTCCTCCTCTTATTACATGTCACTTTCATCCCCTGCGGCGGTATCTTTGCACTACAAAACACACGAAAACCTGGCAAATTATATTGTGTTGAAATGTGCACTATTCACTCTATTTTTTTATTTAGATGTTGTTATTTTTTGTAGTATTAATATAAGGTGGTTCGCGTTGAGATTTTAAATGTATATAGTACATACCATTGCTACCTCTAGAATTATTTTTCAGATTTTTGTGAAATTTTAAAATATAAATTATGAGTATTTGAAAATAAAATACTACATGTAGATCGGTCCCCGCGTTATGTTTCATTAAAAAAATCCCTCAAGTACCAGTAGCAGTATAGAAAATCGCACGTTCACATTCGAACCCAGTAGCAGTATAGAAACTCCACATGGTAATACTTCTCAAACAGGCCGTGGCCTTTGACACCAAAAGAAAATCCACATGGTAATCCTGCTCAAACAGGCGGTGGCCTTTGACACCAAACAGAAGAGTACATGCGAAATGAATTGATCCAAATTCATCTGATACCCATCGTAATTCCTCAAATCTTCTTCGTTTACTCGATTTTACCCTCCTTCCCCAAATTCATCTGATGCAATCATCATGACAGCGTACAATTTCTCCTTTATATGCTTTAAACAATGGTGGTGCTGCTTGTTCAAGGCGGCTTGTTGATAATCCCAGATGCTAGGTATATAAACCGATGGAAATTGTTAACGGGGTCCAAGGTGGGACTAATGAAGATGACTAAGGCTGCATTAACTCATGTGGTTGTTGTAGCTTCAGCACAGGCCGACGCTAGAATATCTACAATCATTGCCCAGTCAACGGAAGGAGCCCAGCAGGAAGGCTTAGAGCATCTCCACTCGTCCCCCGACGAGGTCCCCGGCGAGCCTTTTTTCCATCCGGACGGCGTAATTCAGCCCAGTCGTGCCCCCGGTTCCTCGTTTTCGTCCGGATTTGGGCCTAAATTCATCCGGCGATCCCACGCCATCCCCGGCCCCCCGGGGAGCGCTCGGGGACTCCGGACGAAACAAAAGCGCGCGAAACGGCGAGGAAACTTCCCGCGCGTCTGGTGGCCCCAACTTGTCGGCGAGAGAAACCGATCGTCGTCCTCATCGCATCGTCTTCCGCGCGGTGTAAAAGCCTGCCGCCGGTCTGCATTCGCCGGCCACGCGGCGAGTTAATGTCGTCGTCTTCCGCGCACGCATCGTCTTCCGCGCGCACTAAAGGCTGCCGCCGGTAAGCTCGCCGCGGACGCGTCGCATTCCACGCGGCATTTAATCCCCCGCGCCAGCCACGCCTATATACGCCGCTCCACTCGCCGAGAGGCGTACCCCGTGCTCCACTCTCCCTCCACTCTCCCTCTACTCTCCCGATGGCGTTCTACGACGACGACGGCGCAGCCAACAACGGCTTCCCCCGCCGGTCGCTCCACGCGTGGGAGGAGCACCTCCTCCACCAGGCGGGGTACCCCTGCCCGCCGGACACGAGGCCTCCCGGAGGCGGCCGGCGGCTAAGTGCCGGCGGCGTACCAATCCCGCCGCCGCCGCGGGGCCACGCCCTCGACGTCGCCATCGAGGAGGCGAGGATGACCATGACCGACGAGGAGCGCGCCGACCCGCGCCACCACCCCGACAACTACACGCGGTGGAACTCCTACTTCCTCCGGCGGTGGGAGCGGGAGCTGGCGGCCTACGGCGGCCCGCCGCCTCCGCCTCCGCGCAACAACGCCGCGGGCCGCCGACGGTGGTGGAGCGCGCCGGAAAGGACGCTGGCGAACGTCCTCGCGCACATCGAGGGCGGCAACTTCCCGGTGCTCACGATGCCCCCTCCATCGGCATCGAGGGCATCGGCGAGCCGCCGTCGGGGAAACGTCTGGCAGCCACGGCGCATGGCTGCCAGCTCGTCGTCTTCCGGATCGGCTTCGAGGTCATCCTTGGCGCCGGTGAAGAGGGAGGAGGCGACGTCGCCTTCGACGCCGGTGCGCGTCAAGAAGGAGCCGGCGTCTCCGCCGACGACCAGAGGGCGCAGCAGCGGCGCCCTCGTCATCCGCGACCAGCCTTCCGCGCCGCAGAGCGGCCGGAAGAAGACGAAGAAAGAGGCCGCCGCAAGCCAGCTCGCCGAGGAGGAGGCGAAGCGCGCGGAGGACGCCGCGATGGCGGAGGCGATCGCCAGGTCGCTGCATGACCCGGGAGGAGGAGAAGCGCGCGGACGACGTCGCACCGGACCGGGCCGGCGCGACCGGGAGCGCCGAGGAGGCGGAGCAGCCGGCCGGCGGCTGCCGGACCCGGCCGCCGCACGCCAACTCGCCGCCCGCGCCGCTCCAACCGCCAACGACGATGTCGCGCGGTACCGCCGTCCCGCGACACCTCCATCCGGCGTCGCTGTCCCCGTCGTCGACCTCGAGTCCTCCGACGACGACCGGGTACAAGCCATCCCCGGGCTGGGGAGACGCCGGCCAGGGCAGCAGCAGCCAGGCCGCGCAGCCGAAGGCCAACGACGACGGCTCCGACGATGACGGCGGCGACTACATGGTTTTCTACCGCCATTTCGGCATGTAGAGCGCCGTGTTTTAAAATTAGCGTTTGAATTCCCCTAGCCGAATTCGAAATATAGTCGAATTCGGCCTCTATGTATGAACTCCGCCCGTAATATAATAAATATAATAAATATCGCCCGTAATATTCACCCGTTTTTAGCCGTAGTTTGTCAAGTTTCCGTTTTTTAAATTCGCATCGTCGACTTCGCCTGGGCACGCGGCTGGGAAACTACTACTCCCCACGCCAAATCTTTCTCCAATCCGGACGAAAATTTCGCCGGATTTGGGCGTGGGGAGCGCCAACGAGTGGGGATGCTCTTAGTTCGGTGTGATGGGTTGTTCTGGCGAGATAACCGGGTAAAAAATGGCATATGTAGTATTTTTTGGTGGGAGGGTAAAAGGTCTAAAAAATATTGTTGACGAAACTTTTTACCAGAAACCAGCTCCTTTATTATTGGATATAGACTAGCACAATTTCTCCTACGATGCTACGGTGAACCACATGTTTAGGCCATTTTTTGGGAAAAAAAATAGATTTTGTTGATACGTGATTCAAATTTTCAGTGGAAACATGTCTTTCTTATACATGTTCATGTCAAACGATTTTGTCGGGCTTAATCACAGGCGTCTTGATTACTATGTTCTAAAATATTTGATTACCTTGGATCTACCATTGCCATAGCTGAACTTGCTACTGAAAATACCTTGATGTCGCTCCTTTGGAAGAAATACACGATATCGATTCTGAGGAGGAATGGAGCCGGTGCACCGGGGCTCTGTCAAGAGCCGCTCAAAAAACCTACCACGCAACAGAGTGAAAGGGCACCTCCGGCTCCACAGGGACTACTTCCACCGCACCGATCCGGTGTACAAGGAAAAAATATTCCGGCGGCGGTACATGATGTCAAGGGAGCTGTTCATGGTCATTCTACGGGGCGTCAGAAACTACGACCCCTACTTCCAATGCAGGCCCGATGCAACAGCTGCGCTAGGCTTCACCTCCTAGCAAAAATGCTCCGTGGCTATTCGCATGCTATCATATGGAATGGCTGCTGATATATTCGATGAGTATCTTCGAATGGGTGAGAGAACGAGGCGTCGCCCGTTCGAGATGCCCTTAGCTCACCCGTTTACATGTGGAGGCGGGGCTGTCTCCTTCCGGTGGCTTGGGTCAATGTATTAAACGGTGATGGTCCTTCGCTTGTCGATCTGGCATATTCTGAACTATATAAACTGCTGGGACTGAGTCCAAGGGGCCGAGGTGGGACTATTGAGCAACCGGCCAACGCGAAATTTTGATGAGCGACACGGATGAACGATGAAGTTAATGGGGCGATGTACATGACGATGGGCCGATCGACATGTTTACATGACAATAGCCCCATTGGCATAGCCCTTTATATTTTCCAGGCTAAATAGGAGCTAGCGAACCAGCGCGATGCAACATACGGAACCAGCGAACAGTTTTTTTTCTTCAGTTTCACGGCGGCACTGCTTGTAATATCGACTCAAAATCAGGGGCAAGTTTAAATTGGACGAAAAAATTAGGGAGAAAGCTTACTTCCTTTATTAGTAGGTAAATATTTAATATGTTTTTATTTTCTTTTTATTTTCTTTTTATTGTGTTTGACTTTTGCGTTGCGTCTGCCCGTTGGACGCAGTGCGTGATCCAAACCATTTAGATCATAGCGTTAGAGATGCCTCGATCTGTCTTTGGCCCGATCGGTCCTGAAATGTAGGTGTGTGGATACGTGCGGTGGAGGAATGGAAACCACACTCAAGTACGGATGGGTGAACCATGCAGAACCAGGTGATAGAATACAACTTTTGTGGGTGCATGTGGCAACAATTGGACCATCATTCGATGTTCCTTTTTTCCTCTTTGAAAGAACGCTTTATCCATTTGTCTCCATGTGAGAATGATATTTTTTTTGCCAATTTCACAGCAAATGAGGTGTACGAGGCAATTTTTAAACGGAACATAATAAAGCTCAAGGACTAAAGCTACAAAAATTTAGACTATCATGATAAATGACTTAATATCTATGTTTGGTCAGTTACAAACATAATATTTGACTATGATCCAACTAAATTTTGGGTAAATCCTTTTTTACCAAAATAGGAGAATGCATATAAATCCAACAATGTGGCCCGTGAACTAAAATGTAAGCTTCAAAATCTTCACAAAAGTGGGCACTAATTGCTGATCGTGTCATTGGGATTATAGATTAGGTGACTCGACCTACCCAACAACGTTTATGCCACAAAACTATTTATAATAAGCTAAGGTGATCTTCTCTTGCAACAAACTTTATGCCTGAAAGGATTTCCACAACAATAGTTTCTTTTAAACATTGTGGTTGATATGATGACAATCCTCATCGCTAGGGCCAAGGAAGATGGCCACGTGGGTGGTATCCTTCCACATCTAGTTGATGGTGGAGTGCACATCCTTTAGTAAGTGTATGATATGATTATTTTCATGATATGAATGGTGATTAGAGAAAGTAATTCACATGAAAATAATCATGTGCATATTTGGACAATTGTCCAGCCTAGAGATAAATTCTCATAAAAACGAGATTTTGTTTTTTTTAAATTTTGATAGGCAAAGGAGAAAGAGAGCCAGTATAAATAATTGTTCAGTTTTTAAGTAGGTTCTCTTCCTTTTAGATACTTAGGCGTCTTTATCGACTTAAAAGTATTACTTAACAAAGAACAAAAACAAGTGGAGGCAAGTAGTTCTTGTACGAAGATACTCTTGTTCTTGTTAGAACTCAAGATTGAGAGTGAAACTTATGATCTACTACTTGTGGATAAAGCTCTATTTATACAAGAGTTTGGGACGCGTGTGGAGAGTTGCGCCTGTTACAAAGGAAATAGTGCATCTTGGCATACAAGGAGGCGTACCTACGAGGCTTTGGACACTCTAAACATATGCTAAACTAATGTCGGTTTGGCATCAAAGGGTGCCTCTATGACGATTTGATGGTTGCACGTCGTTCGAATTTCAACACCCTCTCCCCTCCCCCTTGTACAAAGCGGCTTCTAGCATGACTTGTATTTTTTATATAATCTTGAGAATATTGAACTTGATCACAGTCGTATGTTATCTTGAGTAGGTCCTCCAAAAACCCTGTGGAAAAAATGTGAGGAGAATATGCTTTGATATGTTGTTAAAACTCCTTTTAAAAACTAAAAGGACAAGATGTCGCCTAGAGAGAGTTGAATAGGCGTTTTAGAAACTATTACGAATTTGGATTGTAAGAATAAAGAATTAAATTAATGTTTATTTTACAAGCACAAAACCTAAATATGCTAGGCTCAACTAAGTGCAGCAACAACAACTTAAGCTAAGCAAGATAGGAACAAGATATATGAACACAAGTGATAGGAAGATATAAATACTTCAACCACGATGGCTATTAGAAGGAAAGTTAATCCGGGTATTGTTGGGGATACCCCCTAGGGGGCCCATCGCCCAGCTCACTCGCCAGATGAAGAGAGCCCAGGACAGCTCCAGTCGGCGGGCGACTGTGCCAAACGCCCTAGCGACTGAAGCCCGGAACGATTGGATCTGCACAAGGCCCATGAAGGAAGCGTAGTGGCCCAAGAGACATGATACCTGTAAACCCTAGGTGGCTGCATATATAAAGCCACTTGGGGTACCTCCTTGAGACAGATTACCTCCCATTAGATCTCTCATTAGACAATCTCTTCCTCCGCCTCCGGCAGCTACCACAAAGCACGTCGCATAACGCTGGCGACAATATGATCATAGTGATTTATAGCAGGACGTAGCGATCCTCCACCGAGGGGACGTGAACCTGGGTACATCGTGTGCCAATCTCGTTTCCGGATTCTCCTACGCCGCCTTACTCTACACCTCTCATGTGCTACCCCGTAGCATCTGCCGTGGTTAAAACCTCGACAGGTATGAACACAAGTGATAACCGAGACACTAGAGACGAAGATGTATTCCCGTGTTTTCACACACGAAGTGAGGTACGTCACGTTGGAGAGATGTGGGCTACCACGAAGGTCTTCCGAACACCATGAAGGATCACCTTCTCCAAGCCAATTCCATGAAGTACAAAGTCCATTTCCTTCACAAACCACTACGAAGGAGAAGTCCGGGCCTCTTCACAATATTCCACAAAAAGGTCACTAGAGCACAACCGCCAAGCCAACTAGGAGGTAACCCCTCCAAGAGTAACAAGCTCACGGTCTCTCAGTCAAACTAAACATAATGGAGAGCTCAACACTTATGCAAGGATGGAAAAGAAAGAGCACCGAGGGTGCTCAAAACCTTCACAATCAAATCCCACCAAAGCAAAAAATGCTATGGAGAAACTAGAGAGTAACAACAATAGAGGAAATCAACAAATGACTCGAAGATCTAGATCCCGAGAGTTTCCCTCACTTAGAGGAGGAAATGATTGGTGGAAATTGTAGATCTAGATCTCCTCTATCAAATCCCTCAAAGAATAATGGAGGGAATGGAGAGGAAGCAACCTTTTGAGGTTCAACAATGGAGTAAGAGAGAGAGAGAGAGAGAGAGAGAGAGAGAGAGAGCAAGACCTTACCTCCTCAAGGAGGAAGAAGGGCTATTTATAGTCCAAGGGGGGAAACTAGCCATTTGGAGGGAGCACTAGAGCACATGCCGGAGCAGCCAGTGGCAGGGCCAATGGGCTAGAGCCAGCACCAAACCGAATCGGCGCCACGGCCGGCAAGGCAGGAGCCTGGGCCGAGCGAACCGGCGTGCCAGCTGATACGTCTCCGACGTATCGATAATTTCTTATGTTCCATGCCACTTTATTGATGATACCTACATGTTTTATACACATTATATGTCATTATTATGCGTTTTCCGGAACTAACCTATTGACGAGATGCCGAAGGGCCAGTTCTCGTTTTCTCGCTGTTTTTGGTTTCAGAAATCCTAGTAAGGAAATATTCTCGGAATCGGACGAAATCAATGCCCAGCATCCTATTTTTCCACGAAGCTTCCAGAACACCCGAGAGTCGCCAGAGGGGGGCCACAGGCCCACCAGATGATAGGCCGGCGCGGCCAAGGGGGGGCCCGCGCCCCCCTGTTGTGTCGTCGCCTCGTTGACCTTCTGACGCCGCCTCTTCGCCTATATAAAGGTCCCTGACCTAAAACACGAGACGGAAAAAGCCACGGTACGAGAAACCTTCCAGAGCCGCCGCCATCGCGAAGCCAAGATCTGGGGGACAGGAGTCTCTGTTCCGGCACGCCGCCGGGACGGGGAAGTGCCCCCGGAGGCTTCTCCATCGACACCACCGCCATCTTCATCAACGCTGCTGTCTCCCATGAGGAGGGAGTAGTTCTCCATCGAGGCTCGGGGCTGTACCGGTAGCTATGTGGTTCATCTCTCTCCTATGTGCTTCAATACAATAATCTCATGAGCTGCCTTACATGATTGAGATTCATATGATGATGCTTGTAATCTAGATGTCATTATGCTAGTCAAGTGGGTTTTACTTATGTGATCTCCGGAGACTCCTTGTCCCACGTGTGTAAAGGTGACAAGTGTGTGCACCGTGTGGGTCTCTTAGGCTATATTTCACGTAATACTTATTCACCGTTATGAATGGCATAGTGAAGTGCTTATTTATATCTCTTTATGATTGCAATGTGTTTTGTATCACAATTTATCTGTGTGCTACTCTAGTGATGCTATTAAAGTAGTTTATTCCTCCTGCACGGTGTAATGGTGATAGTGTGTGCATCGTGTAGTACTTGGCGTAGGCTATGATTGTGATCTCTTGTAGATTATGAAGTTAACTATTGCTATGATGGTATTGATGTGATCTATTCCTCCTTTCGTAGTGTGAAGGTGACAGTGTGCATGCTATGTTAGTACTTGGTTTGGTTATGTTGATCTCGTCATGCACTCTAAGGTTATTTAAACATGAACATTGAATATTGTGGAGCTTGTTAACTCCGACATTGAGGGTTCGTGTAATCCTACACGCTTAGTAGTGTTCATCATCCAACAAGAGGGTGTAGAGTCTAGCATCTATCTATTTATTCTGTTATGTGATCAATGTTGAGAGTGTCCACTAGTGAAAGTATGATCCCTAGGCCTTGTTCCTAAATATCGCTATCGCCGCTTGTTTACTTGTTTTACTCGTATCTTTACTTCCCGCAATATTACTACCATCAATCGCACGCCAGCAAGCACTTTTCTCGGCGCTCGTACTACCGCTCATATTTATTCATACCACTTGTATTTCACTATCTCTTCGCCGAACTAGTGCACCTATTAGGTGTGTTGGGGACACAAGAGACTTCTTGCTTTGTGGTTGCGAGGTTGCTTGAGAGGGATATCTTTGACCTCTTCCTCCCTGAGTTCGATAAACCTTGGGTGATCCACTTAAGGGAAACTTGCTGCTGTTCTACAAACCTCTGCTCTTGGAAGCCCAACACTGTCTACAAGAATAGAAGCACCCGTAGACATCACCAGCCAAAACATGCGCCTGGGCCAGCGAATCGGTGCCACGGCCGGCAAGGCCGGGGCCTGGGCCGAGCAAACTGGCGTGCCAGCCAAAAACATGCGCCTAGGCCGGACCAGCCGGCAGGTGCCGGTCTGCAGCCGAAAAGGTGCAATAAGCTATTCTGACGTTCATCGGCGTGGTGCCCAGTGCCCAGCCGTTCAGACCGGCCTAGCCGGTTCGGCCGCCGATTTCGCCAGAAACCCCTCAAACGAATTTTCTCGAAAGAACTAAACTTTGACAAAGTTCTCAAGCTCTGATTAAGATGCAGCCGATTTTGTTGAAAATTTTAGGTCTCCTCACATAATATTTTTATATAATTTTATAGAAGAAGCCTCACAACGTCATGAAACGGTATAGACGTCCAAACTAAAAAATGCAATAGAAGATGCATATGAATTCCATTTTTTTGATGAACTTGGGATTATTGAAAAGCTAGCAACAAGCTCAAGAGCCTCACATAGAGAAACACCAAGAAAGCAACAAGAATAAAGGGATGCAAATGATTGAGCTCCCTAAGAAGATCCAATCAAGTTACCCAACCGAAAGCCCCTCTTAATAGTGTTGTTATCTATCCTATAACCCGGTCTCCCAACAACCACCTTAAGACCGGTAAAAGGAAAACCTAGCAAGACCATATCTTTGCATTGCACATCCCGCTTGATCTTGATTACAACGCTTCAAGCTCCATTCAAGATGGAATGCCTCACTTGATCATTGTTGCTTCGTAAAGACTCATGATTGCTCTCCCATACACCAATATGGGAAATCTACCTTGAAACACATCTTCATAAGTTCATTATCACCAAATGTACGACAAGCTTCAAGCATAATTTCTTGAGATACCTAACCCATATAGACATCACAAACACACATATATGATGAGTTAGTTCACAAATCATAATTGACAAAGCTTACCCTACAACAAGATCACATGATTAAAAATGGTATAATCTTTATGTTGTTTACGAACTTGAATTCAATCTTCACTCTTAGTCTTGGTCAACCTTGTATCTCCTCATGCTCTATCATAATATCTTGAGGCACATAAAGAACTCTTCATTTGATTGCATGCTCTAAACCTAAGTCAACCATATCTCAACTCATGAGACTATCATGACACCGGCTTAGGGCCATATCTTGAATTCTTCTCTTGCAATCAAACACTCAAGATTTTGATCATATAATATTCTTCTTTTTAAATTGATGATCTTGATGCCAATACCATGTGGTATATATTTATCTTCACGGCATCCACATTTGAATCCAACATATGGACTATAAGAAATACATATGGAGTATTCCAACATATAAACTCGATGAAAACATTAGCCCATAAGGATTATCACCAATTACTAAAAACACACTTAGGGGCAAAGTACCCTTACAAAAAACCCATCGGAAAAGTAAGGAGAAAATGATACAACATATGATGATCATTGTATCTTTCATATTATATGAGAAAACATCCAAAGGATAAAACTCATTAGTAAGTTTAGAGTTATACATCCGTTTAAAACCCTGGTGGGGGAAATAGGAGGTATGACATATATTCGTGTGTTGATATTACCTCATTAAAACCTTTACGAGAACCTTGAGCATAAACAGAAAAAAGATTGCAATATAATGTTTGAATGGGTTATAGTTCAAAGGATACTCCCCCTGTATGGCTAATTCTGTATGTTCTGTGTTGATCAACGTGAGTTTACTGGTGAGCATCAGGTAATTAATCCTAACATATTCAGAAGTACTATTGAGTGGAAATGTACTCTAACTCAGTATACATTCATATCTGAAACTTTGATGTTGTACAAGATACATGGATAACAAAGTTAAGCTCCCCGAGCAAGTATAACAACTATATCATTGGAAATGGAGATTGTTGACATATATATCACCCACTTTTGATTAGCCCTTTTGAATTCCAATACCGACATTATAGGGTTATGACACTTAGGGGCAAAGTAACCTTACAAAAAACCCATCGGAAAAGTAAGGAGAAAATGATACAACATATGATGATCATTGTATCTTTCATATTATATGAGAAAACATCCAAAGGATAAAACTCATTAGTAAGTTTAGAGTTATACATCCGTTTAAAACCCTGGTGAGGAAAATAGGAGGTATGACATATATTCGTGTGTTGATATTACCTCATTAAAACCTTTACGAGAAACCTGAGCATAAACAGAAAAAAGATTGCAATATAATGTTTGAATGGGTTATAGTTCAGAGGATACTCCCCCTGTATGGCTAATTCTGTATGTTCTGTGTTGATCAACGTGAGTTTACTAGTGAGCATCAGGTAATTAATCCTAACATATTCAGAAGTACTATTGAGTGGAAATGTACTCTAACTCAGTTTACATTCATATCTGAAACTTTGATGTTGTACAAGATACAGGGATAACAAAGTTAAGCTCCCCGAGCAAGTATAACAACTATATCATTGGAAATGGAGATTGTTGACATATATATCACCCACTTTTGATTAGCCCTTTTGAATTCCAATACCGACATTATAGGGTTATGATGGTGGTTGGGTTGATCGTGGCATTGGTGTCAGTCCAAGAGCATCATGGATTTCCCACTTTTATTGCTGAAGAACTGCCTAATAAAATGAAGAGTTTGGTGTTTTCAGTCCGAATAATACACATCATATTATTTTAGGGTGAGGAATGCACATAGATTGAATTCCATCCTTCCTTCGTATAGCCTGGTTTGGCCAGAGTGCTAATAAAATGAATAGTTTTGTGCTTTTCTGTCCAAATAGTACATATCAAATTCTTTCGGGTGAGGACTGAATCGAAAATAAAGCGGGAAGCTCTTTGATAGAAGCATTTAGGTCTACCATCTACTTTAGAGCCATACCTATATAGCAATTGGAGCTTGTAGTGGAAAGGACTCGATCTAAAGTACATGGGTGGTGTGAGAAGAAATTGTCTTGTGCAACGATTTTTTTCTTCTGAAATCAGCTATCAAGACTTGTTGACCTATTACATTAGTTTTTGTTTTTACTCGCATCAAGTGTTTTCAAGAAGATACCAGCTGTAATGTCCAAGTATTTGGTGGGTGGGATCACATATCACAGAGAAATGTGTTGACAGTCATATGGGAGAACCTCACAGTTCCTAATGGCACTGGAGGGTTGGCTTTCTTGAGTTACAAAAGTTGGGTGATGCTATATTAGCAAAATAAGTGTGGAGATTATTCATCACTCCAGATTACTTTTATGCGAGAGTACCGAGAGAATGGTACTACCCCAATGGTAACATTTTGTTGGTCACCTGCCCTCGAAGTGCATTGCGAACTTGGCATGCTATTGTGAAAGGAAGGAATGTGCTAAAGTTGGGTTTGATTGGTAAGGTTTGTAATGGTCAAAAACTGAAGTATAGCAACCCAGATGGGTGATTGAGATCTATGTCAGTTTGTTGTTCAGCTTTGGCTGGATAGTCAGGAGCAACGGTCAATGGGTGCTCGCTAATTTGTGTGTTGTGTTCTCTCCAGGGTTTTCCCATGTTTTTTGGAGGTTCACATTTTTTTCGAAATGGGGAAAGCCCCAGCCTCTGCATCAATCGATGCATACGACTTTTTATTATATTATTAAAAGAACTGAGTTGCACAAAGTGCTACAAATCATGGATCACTCAAAGTCTGTACAAAAACAAGCCAAAGAAAAATGAACGAGAGCACTAGGAATCACAAGATCTTCATGTGAGTCGCATCTCAGAACGCCAGCCGCACCGGTTGAATAAATACCGTGCTACCGTCGCCAAATGGTTGCACCTAGTATCCATGTCCTGGCACACATCCTCCGGCTGGAGATAGGACCACATATGGATCCAGTGGGTAGCCAAAGGAATAACCTGCATAAAAGATGGGAAACTTTTTCTGTTAAAGATAACACCATTGCGGACCGTCCATACAGCCCATAATAAGGTGCACACACCAACTCTAATGTATCCCTTATCTTTCTTTGAAACTCCATTTAACCAGTTACCAAACATATTTGTGATATTTGTTGGTGGAGGAATATTAAAAGTCATGTATACAATACGCCACACTATTTTAACAAAAGGACATGAAAACAAAAGATGTTATATTGTCTCATCTTGATCACAAAAACAACATTTAGAGCAATCCTGCCAATTTAGTTTTTCAGATTATCCTTAGTAAGAATCTCCTTCTTAGTAAGGAACCACATAAACATTCTGATTTTAAGTGGGACCTTGATTTTCCAAATGTATTTCTTTAAAAAAGCGGTATGACCGTCAAGTAGGTCAAAATACATGGACTTAACAGTAAAAAAGGCAGATGAAGTAAGTTTCCATCAAAATTTATTATCTGTATCAAAGAGCTGAACCCTCATAAGTCTCAAAACTAGATGAACCCATCTATCCCATTGATCACCCGATAAAATCCTCCTATAATCTATGTTTAACGGAGTTGAACTCATAACATCAGCCACCGTCACGTTAGGATGATTAACTATACGATATAACGATGGGTATTGATCACAAATCGTCCTATCCCCTAGCCAATTATCTTCCCAAAATCGAGTATTCTGACCATTACCTAATTCCATTGAGCCTCTCATGAAAAAAAATCATCTTTTACATTCATCAACCCTTTCCAAAATGGGGAATCCTTTGGTTTTACTGAAATCTAGGATAATTTTTTTGATTTTAAGTACTTATTTTGTAGGGGTTCTTGCCAGACACCTTGTTCATTCATAAGCTTAAATATCCATTCGCTAAGTAGACTCTTAATTCCAACACCTCAATTCCTAGACCACCTTGATCCTTTGGTCTACAGATTATATCCCATTTCGTGAGTCTATACTTTTTCTTATGGCCATCACTTTGCCAAAAAAACGGGATCTGAAAAAATCTAGTCTTTTCCTAACCCCCACTGGATTCTCTCTAATAATGATAACATAAACATTGACAAACTCGATTGGTTTCCACTTCCCATTTCTCAACTTCCGAAAATAAATTGGGGTCCCAAGAATGAACCTATATCACAACAAAAGAGAATCTTGTAATCATCCTCCATCTCTTTAGCTTTTCCAAAGCAAAAAAATTCACTCTCATGAAAATTTATTTTGAGCCCGGATAGCGGCTAAAAAATGCACAGAACGAGCTTCATATTAAGAGTATCTAAATCATGCTCCATGAAAAAGATGTTATCATCAGCATATTGTAAAATAGAAATCCCACCATCAACTAAATATGGAATGAGCCCACCAACTTGACCATCATTTTTCGCTCGCTCAATCATTATTGCCAACATGTCCGCAACAAAGTTAAAACGAATAGGGGAAAGCGAATCACCCTGGCGAAGCCCTTTTTAATGGTCTATGTCGTCATTTACCCTAATACCGACACTCCCCTTCTCAATATATCGCTAGACCCAATTACACCACATTGGATCGAAGCCTTTCATACGCATTGTTTGTTGCAAAAAATTCTAATACACTTTATCATAAGCCTTTTCGAAATCAATCTTAAAAAGAATCCCAATTTTTTCCTATGAAGTTCATGAATGGTCTCATGAAGAATAACTACAACCTCTAAGATATGTCTCCCTGGCATAAAAGCGGTTTGTGTTGGCTGAACAACACTCTCTGCAATACCAGTTGCACGGTTTGTCCCAACTTTTGTGAATATCTTAAAACTAACATTAAGGAGACAAATTGCACGATATTGCTGAATTTGAGTAGCATTTTCCTTTTTAGGAAATAAAATGATAGTTCCAAAATTTAAATGAAATAAAGGCAATCTCCTTTTTGAAAACTAACGAACATAGCCATAAGTTCGTTTTTCATGACATTACAGAATCGCTGATAGAATTCAGCTAGAAATCCATCAGGACCCGGAGCCTTTTTTTCCATTTGAAGAATAGCCTCAAAGACTTCGTCCTCGGTAAAATCTTCTACTAAACTGGCATTCTGTTCCACCGAAACCTGCGGAATATCTTGTGTGAAAGACTCATCCATAACACAAGTATTCATATCATGAGGCCCGAATAATACTTTATATTACTCCGAGATGTAATGTTTTAAGTTATCTTGACCAATTATAATCCGTTGGTCTTGTTCTAGTTGAAAAATCTTTTTTCTCTGATGTTTGCCATTTGCAATAAGGTGGAACTATTTTGTGTTGTCACCCCCCTCTTGGATGTGCTTTACCTTAGCCCTTTGAGCCCATTTGGACTCCTCATCACGACGTAGATGTTCCTGCTATATCATAGACTTGGAAGCATTAGCGTTGTGGCACACCATGCCCGTTACCGTAAATGTTCCTACTATATCATCTGCTACATGTGTTTTTTAGATGGCATGTATCATAGGAACTAAGTAAGCCTTTGATCTCAATCACTTGTGGCTTAACTTCTCTCTATATACCTCCTATAATTCCTTGAATATAATACAAGCACGATAACAACACTTGTTCTAATGAATATGGCAGTCACCTAGGGGTCTTCCGTTGACGACCATCCAAGGTCCAAACTGATGAGGGGCTGTAGTGCAAACGTCTCTGCAGCGTTCTAGAGTTCGAGCTGCAAATTGAATTGGTCTATTATCAGATGGTTAGACAACATCAAATACAATAGGCCAACCCAGCAATTTAGCAGTCTATGACAGGCTGGGAAGTCAGACCGGTTTCATGAAAGTAACACTCCCACACGCCCCATCTCTAAGTCAGAGCTAAATGCTCGATGCAGTTTATGAAAGTATTCAGAAGAAAACATACCATACTGGCTTAAATTCAGTTTGATCTGAGCGACAGTTCCTCATATAGCTGAATAATCACACACCAAAACATTAGTATATAGGATACTGAT
The DNA here is from genome assembly GCF_022539505.1 of Lolium rigidum. Classification (NCBI taxonomy): domain Eukaryota; kingdom Viridiplantae; phylum Streptophyta; class Magnoliopsida; order Poales; family Poaceae; genus Lolium; species Lolium rigidum. The sequence goes on from NC_061511.1 coordinate 247,868,989, forward strand.
AGTACAGAGTATATTAATGGATAGACTTTCTCGTGTGATTTGTAAGAAAGTTCGAGGCGCGCTGCAAAGCGGATCGAGAATTCGCGCCGTCAAAGGTATGTCGCCCTATCTCTAGATCTAACCCCTGTTTCTAGCTGTGATATCGCAGGAAGGACAAGACATGCAGTGCGTTCATCAGCGGTGAAACAAACGAGCTCCGTTCTGACACCGAGTTTCTTCACGGAAGAACACTTCGACGCGACGGAGTGGACCAGAGTTACTCGAAACCATTTTTAATCAGAGCAATTCCAATAGTACAGCCAACGGATGGCTATAGTAACAAGATGCCATGTCATTTATAGTTATCATATAGCTAACATGTATAATAGTTGGCTATAAGAATGAAGTACTTTATTAACATATGGCCCACCTTTCATTCTCACAAAATGCCTAGGAGCACGTGCAAGAGCTGGCTATTACATAGTAGCCCACCTCCCTTCTCTCTCCCCTTCTCTCTCCTCCAACACATCTAAAATATATTATTTAATGTCTTATAGTCAGCTGACTAGACTGACTAGACTCTATTGTACTTGCTCTCAAGGAGATCGCGAGCGCAGTGGTCGTCTGCCGGGATAACTTCTTCATCTCGAACTCCGATCAGGCCATAGCTGGCGGCAGTAAAATTGGCGGAGCGACCAGTTAATGCTTTTTTCATTTTTTTTTCGAAAAGCTTCGGTAACCGTTGGGACCAGACGGCAAAAGGCCAATGTTTGCCCAATGTTTCCCAAAGACGTGTCAGGGCGTCAGGCCATATGGGCCATTCAAACACGGCTGCTCTGGTCAGCCCATGCAAGGACCCAGTTGACTATGGTTGACGGCCTATGCAGGGTTTGTTATATAAAGACTTTTTGGGTATGGTGCGAGAGTCACGCAACCAAAAAACTTCAGTGGTTCACGATAGGGTTTTGCTGATCAGAAGATCGATGGCGATAGAGGTGGTGGTGGCGCCGGCGGCCGTGCCTTTGGGGGACCGGCTCGTCGTCCTATTCCACACTCTGGTCCTCCACGTAATTTCGAGCAAGGCGATCCGTCTTTGAGGTGAACCATGGTGGACAATACCAGCCCGGCGGCTTTGGCCGCGGTGGCAACAATTATCCACCGCCGCAGTTTGAACCACAAGGTCCGGGCTATAATGTTGCATATGGCGGTGCCGGTCTGGTACGGCAGAGAGTGGAAAGATCCCAATTACGGTAACATGGTGTTTTTCGGTAATTTTGGGGAGTTCGACGAGGGTTTTTATGAAAGGAATCAGAGTTATGGTCAAGGTTTTGGACGGGGTGGCAACAATGGAAATCAACGTTTTCGCGGCCACAGTCGGCGGGTAATTTTAGTGGACCTGGTCGTGATACCAAGTACAACCGGACTTGTTTTGTTCCTAGAGGAACGCGTGGCAGGGAGACGGACAGGGGAGGGCAGATGGCGCGTGCCAGGAGTGGCGGTGGCCAGCATCGCTTGGGCAGGGGCAGCGGCGGCGGCCGGCATCGCGTGGGTACGGGCGGCCGCGGCCGGCATCGCATGGGTACGGGCGGCGGCGTGCATCGCGTGGGAGAGACTGGAGAGCGAGAGGACCTATGTTGGTCGTGCCCTACCTTTTCCGGTGGATCAGATAAGGGCATGTACAATGGTGGAGAAGTCGTGTCTCCTCTTAGCCATACATGTCATCTAGAGAAAGCAATAGATATAAATTGTACAATGCATTATCCCTTCTTGTCATTTCTAGAAATTAATGATAATTTATTTATTTATAGTAATAAATTAATTTGCTAAAGGAAGACAAATGGTACAATCCCATAAAATAGTCATCCTTTATTTTCTAAGGGATCATCCCTAAGCTAAGAGAAGATAACCTACGTGGCAGGCTGGCAGCTCTAAGGGCAGACTAGCGTCATCCCATTGCACACGCCCTAACAGGGGAGCTCCTCGACACCGACCTGGTCGGCGCTTGGAGGATGCCGCACACCCCCGCGCGTTCTGGGTAGTTAGCTCGGCCGCGGCCCAACATCAGGTAATGCGTTTTTTCTTTTTTTTTCTTTTTTTTCTCTTGTTTCTTTTCTTTTTAAAAAAATATGTTTTTCTTTTCTATTTATATTTTTGTTTAAAATCTGAACATTTATCAAAATTTAAAAACTTTTCAAAGTAAAAAGAAATCACTTTATAAAAATCTGAACATTTTTCAGATTTGAATATTTTTAAATTTGAACAAAAAATGTATTTTTTCTATGAACAATTTCCGAATTTGAACATTTCTGAATTTGAACAAATTTTATATTTGAACAATTTTCGAATCTGAACAATTTTCATATTAGAAATTTTTCGAATTTGAACAAATTTCATATTTGAACGGTTTTCATATTTGAACGGTTTTCGAATTTGATCGGTTTTCAAATTTAAACGGTTTTCAGATTTGAACGGTTTTCAAATTTGAACATTTTTGAATTTATACATTTTCTAATTTAAATAATTTTTAAAAATTAAAATTTTCGTATCTGAGAAAATATAAACAAAACCGAAAAAAGAAAAAAAAGAAAAATAAAACAGAAAAAAACCAGAAAAGAAAAAGAAAAAGGATAAACAGGCACAAATGGGCCTGGCCCATACCCGACCAGGGGGTGGTCGGTGGCCGGTAGCCACCGACCTGGTCGGTGTATATGTTTCGCCCCCTAACAGACACCTTCACTCGGCAAAAAAACAACGCAAACTAACGGGCTGGACCGACTCGAGCCGGCCAAACCAAAAGCTCGTTGCTGTCCAAAATTTTGGGCTCGACTCGGTTCGTTCCTATCTCGGGCCAAGCCTAGCTGGGGGCGCGTCGCTGCTGGACCGGGCCGAGCCGAAAGCTCGCCCCGAGTCAAAATGTGCCGCAACAGCCAGTTCAGCCAATTCGCCAGTCAAAGGCGAGCAGCGTTCCATGTTTAGAGGATGACCTGAAAAAATAGAAAGAAGCAAAAGCTAGCTAAGAAGATGGAGAAGGTGCCGTGCTTTCGATGTGTTCAAACGGATTGTACCGCAGAATTGTGTCTTTATTGTGAACTCACGACACTCGCTTCTGAGGATTGCCCAAACCTGGCGATGCCGAAACCGAATGCGATCATGTATGGCATGGGTCTCCTTTTCTTTGATTTGCCTGTGACAGATGATCTAAGGCGTGCAGCTCATTTCCCCCCTCCTCCTCTCTCCTTCAGCTACAGGGTTTGAGAGTCGGCCGTCGGTGGCCGGGCCGCTCCAGGGCCTCCTCTGCCGGAATAGCCGGCCGGAGCTGGTCAGGGAAGGGCGCCGGAGTAGCTAGGTGTAGTTTTAGGTCTAGATCTTCTGTTTTCTTAGTGTTACTCCCTGTGGAGACTGGCGATATGCCCTTGGGGGCTTGGCCACGCCGGAGTTCGAGCTGCTACCGGTGGCTGCCGGTGGTGTGGCTGCTGTCCGCGGCGCTCCGATGGGAGGAGCCGGATGCGGAAGGCGGCGGCGCTTCCTCACCCCCAACAATAAAGCTCGTCGGCTTCTCCTTCGATCCGGACAGATCTGGCCTAGATCTTCTTCTTCATCGCCACCATGGAGGTGGCAACGAAGATGAAATCTTTGTCGGTGCTTGTTCTTGGCGGATCGACGGAGGGGAATCCTGGAGCTGCTCTTCCTCGCTCCATCTCTCGTCCGGCATGGGCGACCTCAACTCTTCTTCTTCTACTGCGACGACCTCTCCGGCGGCTGGATTCGTGGTGATCTACAATATCCTATCCAGCCTCGCTTCTTGGGTGGCGCGCGCGCTTCTCCGGCTTTTTCAGGCTTCGCCGGATCTATTCCGTGCCCCCTCCTACAACCTCCGGCGGGAGGCCCTCTTCACCTTGCTATTCGACGGCAAGGACGCGGCTGGCGATGGTGGCAAATGCATCGCCGGCGAGGTCGGGATTGGCGGGGAGGACTCGATGGCGTTTTGGAAATCTTTCTAGGGTCCTTTGTGCAAATCGGAAGGACATGGTTGTAATTTCATTTTCTTTCAGGTCCTTCCTGCAGTATTGTAAAATTTTTGTTTATTAATGCCAGTTCTGGGACCTTCCCCTGTTCAAAAAAAAAAAAAAAAAAAGATGATCTAAGGCCAAAGCTTGATTGTTGTAAGATCAGTCGAGTAAGAGTTGAAGGTGGGACAATGACACAAAAATAAGTGATGGAGGAGATAAAGTTTTTTGTTACAGGAGATCATCAATGGGATATCTCTTCAGTGGATGAACATAATTTCCGTGTTGCTTATCCTACAAAGATTGATCGTGCAAGGGACAGGAAAATAGGCGATTTGAAGATTGGACTACTCGGGATTTGGTTAGAGATACCAACCGAGACTAAAGACCATCCTCCCTGATGCTCCAAAATAGACATTTAGTCCTAGATGGAGATACCAACCGGAACTAAAGATCATCGTCCCTGCCAGAGGCTTCAAAATGGACATTTAGTCCCGGTTGGAGATATCAACCGGGACTAAAGTCCCCTCCTATATAATCAATGTCCCTCTTCCTTCCTAGCTTCTTTGTTTCCTCCCCAAGTTCGAGTTCACACCCATTTTTTCACAGTTTGTCAAGATTTGGCAGCTCCCCATCTATCCAAGGATTCTAAAAGGTTAACAATTTCATCATTTCATCTGTCATTGCTAGTTTAGCTCATTTAATGCTCTAGAAGTAGAGGGATTTATTCATCTTCTTTTTATGTTTTTTAATATTTCAAAATTTTAATCTACACTTTTTTTTTCGAAAAATTCATATTTTTTCGAAATCAGAACTTTTTAAAAATCTGAATATATTTTAAATTTGGAAAAATATTACTTTTGTATGAAAATTTTCCGAATCAGGAACATTTTCAAATATAAACATTTTTATTTAAATTTATATATTTTTAAAATTTAAATGTTTTTGAATATGAACAATTTTAAAATTTATTTTAAAAAAAATTGAACAAAAAATGAAAGGAAACAAAAGCAAACAAAAAAAGTAAAAACAAAAATAACAAACGAAAATGAAAAAATAAAAATGAACCAGGCCCAATACACGATCATGTTTTTATAGCAAAACCCGATCAGGCCGGGGTGTGCGATGTCTGGTAGCATGCCTAGCCATGGGTACCCCGGGCCTTCCTGACCCTGGGCCTAAAGCAGTTAGCCCGATAGCCGGGCTGGGCTGGGCCTGGGTAGCCCGAGAAGACGAAATAAGGAAGCAGCTCGCCGGCCCGACGAGCTTCATGGCTTTTAGGACAGGCTGGGCCCGGGCCGAGCCTATGCCTATGCCTATATTTTGTGTGTCGGACTTTTCTCGGCACTGGTATACCTGGTAGAGTGGTAGGCACTGACCTAGTTGGTGTATAGGACTGGCGGACTCGGTCGGCGTGGCCTGCCTCTCGGTTCTATTTTGGACCCTTCTATTTATCGCCCTTTCTTTAGAAGCGTTCTTTTTTTTTTTTGAAATGCATGGAGGCAAAAGCTTAGCCTCCTCTATTAATTAAGAAAAGAGTGCTCAGTTTTTAATAGAAAACTGTGCGAAAACCTACAACAACAATATCAAGCTCACACAAACAAGCCTAACAAAGACCCAAACAACATGGTCACACCCACACTAGCCAATATAAGGAACCACGAGGCGACGCGAACGAACTCCAAACACGACACTCGATCATCGCGCTAATAAACACACCCATCAATCAACTGTAGATCCAGGGTAGGGCAATAACCAAGGTGGCGAGAAAACCGTAAACCTCTCTTGAAACGACATCGTCGGGCACCGTTGCCAACCGTCCTGACTTAACAACTCCACTCTTCTCGAATCCACGACCGAGATCTCATGCGAGCCGGACCGCACTTCCTCGACGGAATGAGGCATAACCACACAACTCAACTCCAGGAACTCAGACACCACAGAAGAATCCCCACACAACTCATGTAGCTATGGTGTGATCTCAACCACCGATGACTTCACCTCAATGGAGCCAAGTAGAAACGAAGCATGCACAGTGGCGAACTCCTGGCCACTAGAAGAACAAGCATCCGTCGGCTCCACGGAAACACCAACGCGTGCCAATAACAGCTTGAGACTTTCCACGTCTTCACGTAGGGGGCGAGACACCACCTAAACGTGGTTAGCAACCAACTGAGGGAGCTCCGTGTGCATCAAGGCAAACTGGCACTAAAGGTGAGAGTCGAAACTAGCGCTCGCAACACCTTGGAGAGGGCCTTAGCGGCAATGTTGCAGGCGACGACTAGCAGCACACGAACTAAACCGATCTCCGGGGTGCCGAGGGATGACGAGGCTGTGCGACCGAAGAGAAGCTCCGCTGGCTAGGGGCACGAGCGCCCGGAGAGTGAGAACGAGCAACAAGAAAGCGCGGGGCAGAATCGCTCCCGATGACCAAGACGACGAAAACGGATGCATCTGAAGGGCTCACGACATGTGTTGACCTAGTGGTCACGCTCAAGGCACCGAAAGCATCTCCCCCGAACCCAATGCTTAAAGGCAAGACTATGCTCGAGGCCTTCCTTTCGAAGCAAAGACGAAGTGATAAGGGGTGGCCCGATCTTCTCAGTAAGCAACGGTGGTGATGATGATCACGGGGTGATGGCAGCGGAGGAACACGACGATGAAGTGGATGATAACTTGTATGACGCAACGAGATCTCTCGATTGGTCCCTTTCGCCAATGCAACAGCTCTCAACCCTGCAAGATATTCGCAACTCCACACACTTGCGCACGTAGCCGCCGACCACGAAGCGGTAAGTTGCAACCTTCTAATTCCCAATGGAACAGGAGATCACATAAGACTTTCCAGATCTACACAATATCAAGCAATATGGTGTAGGGAATTCAATAGTTTTGCAGAGAAAACAACTAAGAACTAGGATTTATCTTAAACGTGGTCTAAAGCAGCTAGGGGGCGTCCTGGGCACTTATATAGGCGTCCAGGACGACTTCTGGTCGAAAAGATACAAGAATAACCGACCCAGAATAGATCTGGTCGAGACAGACTCGGACACGGCCGGTCGACCGGGCCTGGGACCGGGCTGGCCGGTTCAAACCGGGCCAGGGACCGGGTGACAACCGGGCTTCGGAATTGTGGCGCAATAACCCGCCCGGTTGCAGTCAGCGGGGCGCCCGGTTGGCGCCGGGGTGGATCCGGTCTAGCGCCCGGTTGGACCGGGCCAGCGACCGGGCGCGCCGGCGTGGCGACCGGTATGACCGGGTGCTGGGTCGGCCTGGACTTCGTCTTCTCCTCTCGCGCATGCCTCCCTCTCCTCCCTCGCGCGTCCATGAGATATCTTCATGTCCAGCTCCTTGTCCAGCTCCACGTCCATCTTCACGTCCAGCTGCTCCTCTCCTCCTCGTGCGATGCTTGTCTCCTCTTCATACCTGATGATACATAAATAATAGGACTTAGGTAGCATAAAGCTCTCATCAATCAAAGTATCGTTTAGGAACAAGTTCACCTGTTGTTTAAGTAGCTTCGCACGAGCTCGTGTCATTGGTCCAATCCTGACTTCATTGGACTTGAGCTTCACATCAGGTTCATCTTCAGTTGGTAATGACGGAGGTGGTAGTGAGGTAGGGATGTCCTCATCATCTCCCCCCCTTCAAAAGGCGTCGACCCCGACGCTCAAAGGTCTTCTCCGTCATATGGTGTCAAATCAGCGACATTGAAAGAATTGCTGACACCAAATTCATCAAGTGGAAGATCTATCGAGTATGCATTATCATTGATCTTGGCAAGCACTTTGTAAGGACCAGCACCACGAGGCTTCAACTTAGACTTCCGCAACTTCGGGAACCTATCTTTGCGAAAATGTACCCAGACCATATCACCAGGCTTGAACAACATCTCCTTACGCTTCTTATTCATCCTTGCAGCATTACTCTTGCCTTTCTTCTCGATCAACATACAAGAAAAGTTTCCATGGCCGACGAAGTTGAAGTCGCGCCGTGGTTGCTGGTGTACCATGGCCGACGACTTTTGGTCCCTCCGTGGTGCATGTCAAACCCGACGAAAGCGGCCAAAACGTCGCGTATGGTGGCCCGGGACGTGGTGCATCTCGAAATCTCGGGTTCGCCGGCCGAGTCAACGCAAATCCGCACCGCCGAGGGATGTAGGGCCCGGATGGCAGCCTCTACGGCATTGTTTTTTTCTCGATCGCGCCATCTCGTTCAACGTTCTCCGATCGAACCGTTTACGAGCGGGATCATGGGTCCCGCATGTCATCCTCTATGAACCAAAATTCTTTCTATTCTTGGATTTTTTTTGACCCCCGATTTCTGGCTACTTCCTTTTTCTTTTGATCCCTTGCCGCCTTGGAAACGTTGAGACCGCTGCTGCTAAATGGGACCCGCATGTCATCCTCTATGTGCAATCAACTTTCTTTTCTTGGAGTTTTTTTGGCACCTCAAATTTGGTCACTTGCCTTTTTCTTTCGATCCCCTGCCGCCTCTCAAACGGTGATACCGCTGCTGCCTAATGGGACCCGCATGTCATCCTCTATGTACTATAAAACTTTCTTTTCTTGAATTATTTTTGGCACCTCATATTTGGTCACTTACCTTTTTCTTTCGATCCCCTGCCGCCTCTCAAACGGTGATACCGCTGCTTGCTAAATGGGACCCGCATGTCATCCTCTATGTACTATAAAACTTTCTTTTCTTGGAGTTTTTTTGGCACCTCAAATTTGGTCACTTGCCTTTTTCTTTCGATCCCCTGCCGCCTCTCAAACGGTGATACCGCTGCTGCTAACTGGGACCCGCATGTCATCCTCTATGTACTATAAAACTTTCTTTTCTTGAATTATTTTTGGCTCCTCATATTTTTTCACTTGCCTTTTTCTTTCGATCCCTGCCGCCTCTCAAACGGTGATACCGCTGCTGCTAGCGGGACCCGCATGTCATCCTCTATGTACTATAAAACTTTCTTTTCTTGAAATATTTTTGGCACCTCATATTTGGTCACTTACCTTTTTCTTTCGATCCCCTGCCGCCTCTCAAACGGTGATACCGCTGCTGCTAAATGGGACCCGCATGTCATTCTCTATGTACTATAAAACTTTCTTTTCTTGAATTATTTTTGGCTCCTCATATTTTTTCACTTGCCTTTTTCTTTCGATCCCCTGCCGCCTCTCAAACGGTGATACCGCTGCTGCTAACTGGGACCCGCATGTCATCCTCTATGTCACTACAAGAAAAGTTGCCATGGCCGACGAAGTTGAAGTCGCGCCGTGGTTGCTGGTGTACCATGGCCGACGATTTTTGGTCCCTCCGTGGTGCATGTCAAAACTTTTTTTTCTCGTTTTTGAGGCCACCTAGCCCGACGAAAGCGGCCAAAACGTCGCGTATGGTGGCCCGGGACGTGGTGC
>NC_061511.1:247878485-247996914 GCF_022539505.1 Lolium rigidum
AATCATGAAACATGCAAAATAGATGAAATAACATAAGTATTGTGTCCCAATATGAAATATATCAATGAATAACAGCAAATTATGATATAAAATAGTGATGCAAATTGGACGTATCAACTCCCCCCAAGTTTAGACTTCGCTTGTCCCCAAGCAAAACTGAACTCGGTAAACAGGACCACATGTTTATGGAGTGAAGAGTCGATAAATAAAATACGGACAAGAAGCATCATATTCATTGACATATCACGGAGTTGGAATCTTCACCGGATGAAATACTCAAAGAGTTTTTGATTTCATCGGAGACGATGAAGAGGCTTGCATTTGCAAGAAATTAAGTGGGAGCGCTGAGACATATTTATAATACTTATGTATATGACATATAGTTGGTTATAAATGATGTAATTATATACTTGATTAAAAAGGTTTCATTGAGAATTAATTTCAATGAAAGGATATGGATCGAAACAAATTTAGTGTCAAAATCTATGAAGATAGATTGAAATACATTATAAAGTTTAAGTCAAAGTACATAGAATAGATATTGAAGTAGTTCAATATAGAAATATTAAGAAAATGTTCTTATCATGTGAAGTTTTAACAAAACTTGAGTGTATTTTACACTAAATGAGTAAAAACACATGAGTGATTATAGATCACGAATAATATGTACACAATCAGATGTACTTGTGCTCTTAAAAATGTTATGAGCATGTACCAGAATGATTCATGTGATGATCATTGAAAAACAAGTAAAGAATATTCTTGTGTACTTAAGAAGAACCAAGGATATATATATATATATATATATATATATATATATATATATAGTTTTGTATGGAGAAATGACAAACAAATCGGCGTAAGGTGTTGCACAGAGCTAGAAGTTGTCTATGCTAGATTTAGAAGAGTTCAAAATATTGTGACGGATTCTACAAAAGAAGGCGAGTATGTCATTGTTTTGACAATAACGAGAGGATGTTAAGTCAAGAGGTTCTTTGAGAACTTGGTGTAGTTCCGACGGAGTCAGAACTTTGAAGCTATATTGTGTGTGACAATATTAGTGACATATTTCAGACCGCGGAATTAAGGTTCCACCAGAAGACCAAACATATTTAATGCCGACTCATTTGGAAATGAGTGATGCGCTGAGACGCAAATAAATTACAAAATACATACGTTTCTGAGCGTGTCAGATCCGTTGACTAAAACCTCTCTCGTGAGCAAAACATGATAAAACACCGGAAGGCCAAGGTGTTATATCTTTACAAATGTAAACTAGATTATTGACTCTAGTGCAAGTGGGAGACTGTTGGAGATATTCCCAAGAGGCAATAATAAAATGGTTATTATAATACATCTTTGTGTTTATGATAATGTTTACATATCATGCTATAATTGTATCAACCGAAACATTGATACATGTGTGTTATGTGAACAAACAAAGAGTCCCTAGTAAGCCTCTTGTATAACTAGCTTGTTGATTAATAGATGATCATGATTTCGTGATCATGAACATTGGATGTTATTAATAACAAGATTATGTCATTATATGAATGATGTAATGGACACACCCAATTAAGCGTAGCATAAGATCACGTCATTAAGTTATTTGCTATAAGCTTTCGATACATAGTTACCTAGTCCTTTCGACCATGAGATCATGTAAATCATTTATACCGGAAAGGTACTTTGATTACATCAAACGCCATCTGCGTAAATGGGTGGTTATAAAGGTGGGATTAAGTATCCGGAAAGTATGAGTTGAGGCATATGGATCAACGAGTGGGATTTGTCCATCCCGATGACGGATAGATATACTCTGGGCCCTCTCGGTGGAATGTCGTCTAATGTCTTGCAAGCATATGAATAAGTTCATAAGAGACCACATACCACGGTACGAGTAAAGAGTACTTGTCGAGAGACGAGGTTGAACAAGGTATAGAGTGATACCGATGATCAAACCTCGGACAAGTAAAATATCGCGTGACAAAGGGAATTGGTATCGTATGTGAATGGTTCATTCGATCACTAAGTCATCGTTGAATATGTGGGAGCCATTATGGATCTCCAGATCCCGCTATTGGTTATTGGTCGGAGAGAAGTCTCAACCATGTCTACATAGTTCGCGAACCGTAGGGTGACACACTTAAGGTTTGATGTCGTTTAAGTAGATATGGATTATGGAATGGAGTTCGAAGTTTTGTTCGGAGTCTCGGATGGGATCCGAGGACATCACGAGGAGTTCGGAATGGTCCGGAGAATAAGATTCATATATAGGAAGTCATATTCCAAGTTTGGAAATGATCCGGTGCATTTATGGCGGGTTCTAGAAGGTTCTAGAAAAGTCCGGAAGAAAGGCACTATGGAAAGGTGGAGTCCCGGAGGGACTCCACTAGCATGGCCGACCAAACCCTAAGGGGGAGGAGTCCCAGGTGGGCTCCACCTTGGTGGCCGGCCAGCCCCACCTCAAGGAAAGGTGGGAGTCCCACCTTGGGTAGGACTCCCCCCTTGAGTAGGTTTCCCACCTATGGGAGGTTTTGTTGTTGGGGTCTTATTCGAAGACTTGGACTACAACTCTTGGGGATTTCCACCTATATAATGAGGAGAAGAGGGAGGGGGCAGCCACTCTTGGCCGCACCACCTAGGGCTGCCCATGGCCGGCGCCCTAGCCACCCCTCTCCCCAAACCCTAGCCTCTCCTCCTCCACATAATACTCCCGCGGCGCATAGGCGAAGCCCTGCCGGAGTTCTCCACCACCACCGCCACCACGCCGTCGTGCTGCTGGGATTCCGAGGAGGATCTACTACTTCCGCTGCCCGCCGGAACGGGAGAAGGACGTCGTCATCAACACCGAACGTGTGACCGAGTACGGAGGTGCTGCCCGATTGTGGCACCATCAAGATCTTCTACGCGCTTTGAAAGCGGCAAGTGATCGTCTACCGCAGCAACGAGAGCCTCCTCTTGTAGGCTTTGGAAATCTTCAAGGGTTAGTCTCGTTCATCCCCTCGTTGCTCCCATCTTCTAGATTGCATCTTGGCTTGGATTGCGTTCTCGCGGTAGGAAATTTTTTGTTTTCTATGCTACGAATCCCTACACTCCCAGGCCGGAAAATCCGCCCCCGGGCCGGATTATCCGCCCCCCGAAATCGCCCCTGGACTCGGGCCGGATATTTGGCCGGATATTTGCCCGGAATTGGCCATTCGGGCCGGATTATCCGCCCCCCCCCCGAAAACTGCGAAACACCAAAACTAAAACGGGCATAACTTTAGCATCCGGACTCCGATTTTGATGATCTTGGGCTTGTTTTGAAGCTAGGAACAAGCTCTACAAGATCATGCAGGAAACCATCATAGTACAACAAGGGAGGATAGAAACAAATGATGAAAGGTTTGACCTATCTAAAAAAGACATACCGGTAAAACCTCCAATCTAAAAAATGCAACAAGTTGCCCGTGCAAAAACCATTCTTGATGAACTAGAGCTTGTCATGAGAATAAGAACAAGATCTAAAACATAACATGGATAAGATCCAAATAAAACCAAGAAAGATGATGAACCAAACTCGAAAACGCAACAAGTGATCTATGCGAAATCCGTTTTCGATGAACTAGAGCTTGTCATGAGAATAAGCACAAGCTCTAAAACATCACATGGATAAGGTACAAATAACAACCAAGAAAGATGATGCAAGGATGCAAATGTTTGAGCTCTCTCCAAACGATACGATCGAGTTACTCACTCAAGAGCCCTCTTGATAGTACGGCAACTAAACTATAAACCGGTCTCCAACTACACTATGAGACCGGTGAGAAAGAAACCCTATCAAGAGCAAACCTTATACTTGCGCATTCCACTTGAGCTCGATGACGATGATATTGACCTCAACAAGATGGAACGCCTTTCTTGATTGTGCTTGCTTGACGAAGTCTTGTGGATTGCTCCCCCATAATCCACCATGGGAGAGCTTCTTCTTCAGCGCATCTTCACATATCCATGATCACCATAAGGATGGCAAGACTCAAGCAAAGGATCTCTTCGAGATGGCTCATCTTGAACTTTCACTTCATTTCGTTGATGTCTTGAAGTTAACCTTGAGAGCTCACTTCATCTTCATCTTCAAGACATACTTGAGACTTGATCTTCTTCATTTGGATGGCAAGACTCAAGCAAAGGATCTCTTCGAGATGGCTCATCTTGAACTTGAACTTGCACTTCATTTCTTCATTCTTCATCATGTTGATGTCTTGAAGTAACTTGAGGGCTCACTTCATCTTCATCTTCAAGATATACTTGACACTTGATATTCTTCATCAATTTCTTCTTCTTGCAACCTTGAAGCCAACATATGGTTCAAACATTTCTTCATGGCAAGCTTCAAGCTTATGATCTCTTCGAGTTGGCTCATCTTGAACTTGCACTTCATTATGTTGATGTCTTGAAGTAACTTGAGGGCTCACTTCATCTTCATCTTCAAGACATACTTGACACTTGATATCCTTCATTAATTTCTTCTTATTGCAACCTTGAAGCCAACAAATGGTTCAAGCATTGCCTATGGAAAACACCTACAAATATAACTCAATGCAAAGATTAGTCCATAGGGATTATCATTAATTACCAAAACCACACATGGGGGCTCCATGCACTTTCAGAATTCTCCACATTTTCCTTTGTTGTTTGCGGAAAGGGGAGACGAGTGGTTTTTGTTGGTACCTCTACTTTTTTATGTAACACACTGGAGATCAGTAAATGAATCCGGTAGGTTATTTGCAATGTGTTGCAAATTTGTGAATCTCGAACGTAGAGTCCAGATTTTGGCTATGTGGAATATGAGGAGGAACGTGGAGTTCCAATTGATCTTATGACATTCTAATTGGTACTTGAAATCCTACCCTACCCCTCTAATACCTGGATATCTATCATTTATTATATACAATTACCATAGCAGGCTATGAATAGATTTCTTAGGAGGGGTTCAAGGTACTTAGTGATCGATCTATGGAGATCTATAACCACATAGATGCCTAATTTGTGGGCATATAAATATAATGTACGCTGCAGTGGTGAGATCGGTAATTGTGAAGCGCTTCCGAACATCGTGTATGGGAAATGCTCGTAGTATTTTCACGTACAAATAATTGCAGAGGGAAAGTACTGCAATATGCAGTTAGTTAGTCAACAACGTGTAAACTGCATGACTCCAACATGTGGAGTTGGTAAATTTTAATTCATTCACATAGGTCAAGCGATGAGCTTAATCCTCTCAATCGCAAATACATACAAACCTTGTTGTGTATATATGACAAAGTGTTGAACTCAACCTTCAACCATGCAATAATCGTTAAAGGAACATGGAGAGAATTCGGTAGTATTATCCATTCAAATTGATTATAGTTTGTTTTAGTCCATACAATGGTTGGATGAGACCACAAATTTCACCTCGAATGCATTCGATCAAGGGACTTAAGCGATCCAACTTTGATCTTTAGGTATACCAGGACCTCACAATGAGCAATCATATGGCACACGACGTGCCGAGATTGTGGAAACTTAGCTTCAAGCAAATCATGACCAATGGAATTGATTTATAAGCAACATGTTCTACGGGTTCGATGTACACGTAGTACAATTTAAAAAATAGAAAGGGAAACTTTTCAAATTCCTATTCCTCAACCTTCGAATTGATTCCCATGGAAATCTATTTATCTAGTTGAAGAAGTTTTAATATGGAAATATTCCTAGATATATAGAACACAAACAATCTTATTCATATCATAGTGTTGATACAATATATATGGCCAATATAACAACATAAATGGACATGACCAAATGGATCACTAAGGAGATAGTGGTACTAGTAGAAGTCTCCAAGCACACCAGTTAAGGTATACTCAACCATCATGTTCTTTGTGCCCATAGGGACGTGTGACCATAGTGTTGCAAGGTCCAGGAGGAATGTATTGCGAGCAACATCTCCATTAGTGCCATATGTATGAAGGTTGAAGTTAGCTTTGAACCATTTCCCTTGACGTCATTTGCATCCTACGGATTGCTGAGACAAAATAACCAGATGATGTGGGATGTGGCATTCCTTTTGTGGTATGTGTATATGAAAGTGCATGGACCCCCCATGTGTGGTTTTAGTAACTAATGACAATCCATATGGACTAATGTTTGCATTGAGTTATATTTGTAGGAGTTGTCCATAGGAAATTCTTGAACCATATGTTGGCTTCAAGGTTGCAATAATAAGAAATTGATGAAGAATATCAACTGTCAAGTATGTCTTGAAGATGAAGTGAGCCCTAAAAGTTAATTTCAAGACATCAACATGATGACGAATGAAGAAATTATGTGCAAGTTCAAGATGAGCCATCTCGAAGAGATTATTTGTTTCAAGCTTGCCATCCATATGGTGATCATGGATATGTAAAGATGCACCGAAGAAGAAGCTCTCCCATGGTGGAATATGGGGGAGCAATCCACAAGACTTCGTCAAGCAAGCACAATCAAGAAAAAAGTTTCATCTTGTTGTGGTCAAGATCGTCATCATCGAGATCAAGAGGAACGCTCAAGGTTAAGGTTTGCTCTTGATAGGGTTCCTTTCTTACCGGTCTCATGGTGTAGTTGGAGACCGATTTATAGTTTAGTTGCCGTACTATCAAGAGGGCTCTCGAGTGAGTACTCGATCCTATCCTTCGGAGAGCTCAAACCTTTGCATCCTTGCATCATCTTTCTTGGTTGTTATTTGGATCTTATCCATGTGATGCTTTATAGCTTGTGCTTATTCTCATGGCAAGGTCTAGTTCATCGAGAATGGTTTTTGCACGCGCAACTTGTTGCATTTTCAAGGTTCGAGGTTTTACCGGTATGTCCTTTTTAGATAGGTCAAACCTTTCCTCATTTGTTTCTATCCTACCTTGCTAGACTATGATGGTTCCCTGCATTATCTTGTAGAGCTTGTTACTAGCTTCGAAACGAGCCCAAGATCATCAAGTTATGATCATTCTCATTTTGGTGTTTCTGCAGTTTTCGGGGGGTGGATAATCCGGCCCGGATTCAAAATATCCGGCCAAATATCCGCCCCCCTTATTGTGGACAGTTCCCTTAAGTCCTTAGCCGGTCATATTCCATTGTGAGGGGGTATATAAGACCCCCTTCTTCCTCCTTGGGCTGGTAGCTTCTCTCACACTCTCTCTCTCCTCCATTGTTGACCTTGAGAATCTTGCAATATGTCTCAATCCCTCCATGATTCTTGCCCCCATTTGAGGGAAAAGAGATAGAGAGAGAGAGGAGATCTAGATCTACATCTTGACCAGTCAAATCCCTCTCTTTGTGAGGGGAATCCACTAGATCTAGATCTTGGAGAAATTTGGTGTTCCTCCTCTTATTTGTTCTTCCTCTCTTATTCCCCCAATAGCTTTTGTAGCTTTGTTAGAATTTGAGAGAGAAGGACTTGAGCATCTTTGTGGTGGCCTTTGTTGCGAGGGTCACCGGAGAATAAGGTGTGGCACCTTCGTGGCGCTCGGTGTGTGGTGTGACTACCGCCCTTGGGGTGAGGCCTTTGTGGCGTTGGTGTGCATCAAGCAACCACACCTCAAGGTGAGGCCTCTTGTGGCGTTCGGGAGCACTAAGCCATCGCACCTCTCCAACGAAGATTAGCACTCGCAAGAGTGTGAACTTCGGGATAAACCATCATCTCCCGCATGCCTCGGTTATCTCTATACTCGAGCTCTTTACTTATGCACTTCACTTTATGATAGCCATTGTGATTGAAGTTATATATCTTGCTATCACATAGTTGCTTGTATTGCTTAGAATAAGTTGTTGGTACACATAGGTGAATCATAGTATATAGGCTTTGGGCTTGACAAAGTAAACACTAGTTTTATTCCGCAGTTATTAAGTCCATCTTGTAAAAGTTTTAAACCGCCTATTCACCCCCCCTCTAGGCGACATCAGTGTCCTTTCATTATAGCATCCACACTTGTCTCGAATCTTAGTTTCTTCAAACTTATTCTGTGTGATGCCTTTCCCACAGTCTGAGTTTCATAGCGTTTTGTTCCTGATGTGCTTTCGCTTACCATTGAAGTTAGGCGGTTTGTCTTTGAAGGCACAATCAAACATATATTCTTTTGCTAAATTCATATGAACTTCAGGTTGAGGTCCAACTAGGCGTTGATAGCCATTCTTAGCGATTATCGCGTCATGCTTTTTAGCCTAAAGTAAGATATTAATGAGGTCGGAATAAACTTAGTAGGCGTGAGCACGGTATTGCTACTAGAGAAGCCTTTCATGTGGGCGCATAGTATAGAGAGTTTTCTCTATCTTCTTCGTATATTTAGGTTCCTTCCCGCAAAAGCGTAGTTTGGAACTTATGTAATGAACCTCGCGATTGTACTCCCCAATAGACCCGAAGTTCTAGAATCGTAGATGTGCCCAACCATGGAGTGCATTAGGTAGGACAACTTCCTTCTTCTGTTCATACCTCGTCTTGATGTCAAGAAACAAAGTAAATGGGGATACCTTCTCTAAATACTCGTACCGGGATATTTTTATCTCATCTCTCAGTAGCGTGACTCCAGTCGGGAGGGGATTTTCTTAGGATTGCACGCACTAATCCATGGGGTGCAAGAGCGATCTTGATGCACATGGCCCGGGTCGGGTAGGCTAGTTGTGGCCAGTGAGATCGAGTGCATCAAACTCTTTTCCAGCCATTGGTTACCTTTCTTAGTTGAAACCTTATCTCTATTATATATATTACCATTAGCACTATGTGTTTCTAATGGATACATGCGACTCTCCTTTTCTTTTCACATATGTTCATGAAGATTCATCTTCTACCTTCTCTTGTTGATGAATATCTCTGTATTTGATCTCATTATTTGCCCTATTTCTCTGATGTAGAGAGAAAGTGACTGATAACATGAGAGTAATCAAGAGACAAAAGAAGAATTAATATAAATGAATCAACCGTGTCTTTTTTTATTGATCAATCAGGTATTTATACAAGAGTTTGGGGTGCCTCTAAGAGTCACCTACACAGGGAAGAGGCGGCGCACAAGCGAAGGGGCACATCCATACGGGCGAAAGGGCGCGACTATACAGACACAAGCATCCTTACGTTGGTTGGACATATAGCCTATTTCTAACAATGCGGACATGGTTGCAGGGCGATGTTCCTGTACAGACTACACCTAATGTGTGTGAGTGTGGTGATTGGTGACTTGCAGTAGCGGTTTCAGCAAATTGGGGGACAACACTAGCTGGAGGAATTTACTTTTGGTGGTGCTCCTCGAGTACCGAGTCTCGATCTTCAGGGTGAAAACCGAAGGTATGACATTCATTGGTTGCAACTGTCTGTGGCGATCGCTTTCTTGTTGAAGGCATTTTCTGAACATGTCGAACTTTCTTCAAGGTGAAAACCTAGCATTTATTGATGGAGCGATGATGATGTGTGTGCATTTTTCCCTTGTTTGAGGCGTTGCCTTTGGTGCTTGTTTCGCTCCATCTGATGCAAGTGACTGATCACTATATATATTGTGGTCTTTTTCCTTTCTACTTCTTTTATCTTTTTGCATGTGTGCATCCTTCATGTCTCGACTAGTTATTGGTATTATGTTAGTGTAGAGGATAAGTGTAATTGGTATCTTTGATATTTATATTTGCTTTGTCGAAACAAAATTATCCCAAAGGACCGGTTGTGCATTTTCTCACTACTATATTTGACCAAAAAAAATAGCCCAAAACATTACTACCTCCCAATTTCCACTGGCAAAGGCCACAATGTCCCCTTCTCGCAACTAATGGCACATGCAGCCACAAAAGATTAAAGGTCCACCGGAACAAGGCATAAAGACAACAAACCGTGGTGGATTGTTCCACTAAATTCATCACCATGTTTTTAATCTTACCAAAACTCGGACAAGATGTAGGCAACGAGGAACATGGCGGTGGTGGCCACTGTGCACTCTAAATGGTTGGCTCTCGGAGGAGGTGTGGCACCTCCTTATTCCTCTTGCTTCAATCATGTGGTTCAATTGTCGAGGATAAGTATGTGGACGTTCTTGATGGAGTTGCTACCCTATAGATGAGAGGGGAAGTAGTTGACAACTTTGGGCCGACTATCCGCTTGGATGAAGGCTATATAGAACAAGCCGCATCCTTGTCCATCATTGATACTCACATCTACTTCGATATAATGGCTATAGGAAGGTTTCATAACTTCTCACCGATCCAAGGAAACAACCAACATCAAACTGAGAGTTGAAACGGAAAATGTCTGGCTGAATCTTGACCCATTTCGTGTGGTACGACATGACCGTCTGTGATCATATGGGTGGTCGGATTTTGTTCTGTTCTTCGGAATGTTTGTAGTTTGGTCATCAAGTCTTATTTGGGAGTCGTTGGATTCGTTTCCACAAGCTCCACATTCTGTGTTGAATCTTACTTTAAGAATGATGTGGGGACTTCATATATACAACATTCCAACTGCCTTCCATCTAAATTTGCATCAAGTTTGCTTCAACCATTGTCATAATACATGGTAGGTGAAATTTAACTAAAACCCACACATGACAAAAACAAAACTAACAAAAGGAACTAAAAAGTAAAAGTCATCAGGATAACTGAGATGAAGGTCAAGAATGTCAAGATTAAACTCAAGATATTAAGAAGGACAAGATTTCGTTTATCAAGCTCCCAAAGCTTAAACCTCATTTCTTGTGCAAAAACCAACGATGAGGAAAGTTTAATCATGATATTAGAGGTTCAAGTTCACTTTGGCTTGCTTGCTAAGATCGCCCACCACTTGCGGCTATTTAAAATTCTAGTTAAGAAATTGTATATGCAAGTGCTAAACTCGTTAAGTGTTAGTCCATAAAAACTTGTGATGAAGACAACCAATAAGCTATATAACTTAGCATACGAGCCTATTACACAAGTAAGTTATGACCACCATCATTTGCCAAAGAGAATGAATATTTTCAAGTCGAGCACAAGTAGTTGCCATCAATAGTAAAGGAAGTCACAGGATTGTACCCACGCAAGTGTCCCCATTTAATACTTGCTAGCACCTTATCTAACTATTAGTTATCAAGAATGTACACTTTTATTTTTATTTTATTTTTGAGAACTTAATGCTCGAGAGGTTTATACTGCTATATGTTAAAACAAAGTAGGGATGAACTAAGAATTACAAGAGTAAATTTTTTAGAAAGGTGAATAGGAATTGGCAATGCACTGACCACACTCTACATTGTAGAACTGTCAACGGAGCCAGTATGAAAGACTTGGGAGAATGACATAAAAATATGTTTGGTTACGTTGTTTCCAGATATTCCACACCCCCAAGGTGACAATATCCATGAAAAGCGCCCTAACACATGAATGTTCGCCGTGTATAACATCTTTCTAGGCAGAAATTCAATCGGCTTCCGGGTGCATATGCTCCCTCTACCAAAAAAATTATATTTAGAGATGTCGAAAAATTTTAATAAAAAAATCTACATGTACATCTCCATAATATACATGTGTTCGTCAAGTGTCGCGAGAAACCAATAATTTTGTTGTCTGTGTAAAAAAGAGAAAAAAATCTTCTTAAAAGCCTTATTTTTAGCATTAAATTTTGTCTTTTTTATACACACTACACGACAAACCGATTTTTTCCATGTCTTTTTAAAAAAGTGAGCATATGCTCCCATGTGCCAAAACATCACTTCCCTTCCCAGGACCAAATCTCACTAAATCCAAATTATGGCCCAACAAGACACGCTGAGTTCACAGCCCAAACAAAGACGACTCTTAGTTTCTTCGTGTGCAGAGTGACATAGGACATAGGAGACAGAATGACAGATAAAATCACTACCGGTGTTGCAATGCCGCTGCCGACACATGTCACGGGGGTTCAGGTGCCAACACATGTCACGGGGGTTCAGATGATCTAGCAATAATAGCGCAAGTAAACACATTATGTTATTTCCAAGTTCTTGGGAGTGTCTGTTCCGGGCTCCCCTAGCTGGCGCTCGGTCGCTCGAGCGGTCACATTTGACCAGAAATTTCTATTTTTAGTAACATTCGAAATTACTATTTATGGAAAAATTCCTTTTTTGGCAAAAAAAGTTCTGACGAAATATACTATATAGGGAAAGTTCAGCATGCAAGCGCTAGATGACAGATTCGATGATGTCAGCGGAATCTTTTCCAAATTTGAAAATTCAAAACGTTTTAACTTTCAAACGATAACTCCAAATTAAGATCTGCTTTCACCAAAAAATCCGTCTCGACGAGATCTTCAAAACTAGCACCCATGTTGATATGTTTCGAGAAAACTTTTTTCGGGCTAAAAGTTATCAACCCTCTTAATATGAATAATCAACCCCTCCGTACTTGAGTGATCAAAGGTGAATGTATAAAATTATCAACCTGGTGCAGGCTATTGAGGGAAAGTTCTGCATGCATGCACAAAAAGACGAATCCGCTGATGTCAGCGGAATCATTTCCAAATTTGAAAATTCAAAACGTTTTAACTTTCAAACGATAACTCCAAATTAAGATCCGCTTTCACCAAATTTTTTGTCTCGACGAGATCTTCAAAACTAGCACCCATGTTGATATGTTTTGAGAAACTTTTTTTCGGGCTAAAAGTTATCAACCCTCTCTATCTGAATAATCAACCTCTCCGTACTTGAGTGATCAACGGTGAATGTATAAAATTATCAACCTGGTGTAGGCTATTGAGGGAAAGTTCTCCATGCATGCACAAATAGACGAATATGCTGATGTCAGCGGAATATTTTCCAAATTTGTAAATTCAAAACGTTTTAACTTTCAAACGACAACTCCAAATTAAGATTCGCTTTCACCAATAAATCCGTCTCGACGAGATCTTCAAAATTAGCACCCATGTTGATATGTTTCAAGACACTTTTTTCGGGCTAAAAGTTATCAACCCTCTCTATCTGAATAATCAACCCCTCCGTATTTGAGTGATCAACGGTAAATATATAAAATTATCAACCCCAAAGTTAATTTTATTTGAAAACAGTTTAGCGATTTTTGTAGTTTAGAAGCTATCAACCCGGTGTCCTGTTATTTATCAACAGTAAATATAAATAACTACTAACCCTAAAAATCTAATTTTATTTTGAATATTTTGGCGACTCTTTTTAGTTTACAAGTTATCAACCCGATGCCCCGTTATTTATCAATGGTAATTATAAATAACTACCAACCCTAAAAAGTATTCCATTTAGAATATTTTAGCGAACATTTTTTTTATTTTACAAGCTATCAACCCGGTGCCTCGTTATTTATCAACGATAAATATAAAAAAATATAACCCTAAAAAGTATTTCATTTAGATTATTTTAGCCACTCTCTTTTAGTTTAGAAGCTATCAACCCGGTGACCCGCTATTTATCAATGGTAAATATAAATAAATATCAACCCTAAAAATTTAATTTAATTAAAAAAATGTAGCGACTCTTTTTTTGTTTACAAGTTATCAATCCGGTGCCCCGTTATTTATCAACGGTAAATATAAATACCTAGCAACCCTAAAAAGTAATTTTCATTAAGAATTTTTTTAGCAACTTTTGTTAGATTATAACTTAAAACAGTACTTAATTTGAGTAGCAAGTGGTAGTTCATTTGAGTTGCAAGTGGATTTTCCCACCCGTTATTTCCCCCCTTAAAAAACCACTGGCCCGAAAAAGGGAATTGCAAAAGGACCCCATTAAATATGAATTACCGTACGAAAAAAACACAAAAGGGAATTGCAAAAAGTGAATTGAGAGTCTGCCTCGTGCTGAAGAAAAAGAGTGACATGCTATGTGTATGCATGCAACAACTTATGAAAAAGTACTGAAAAGTTGGCTCATGTGCATGTGCATGCATGCAGTGTGAACGCTAATGCAACTTGCAAAGTAGTAATACAAGCTGTTAGTGTGAACACGTGTGAACGCAATTAAAACACTACGTTATACAAAGGGAATTGAGTCGCGCTTTCGCGCGAGCGCTCCGCGCCACAGAAATCGATCGCTCGAGCGAGCGATTGCCAGGGAGGGGATTCGGTCTGTTCCTCTCTTTTCTAGAGACCATGTTAAAAGAGAAATTCAGATTTTGAAAACCTGGTCGTTGGAGATAAAGCCAATGTTTTGCACGATTTTAGTGTTGCAGCCAAAACCGTTGTTGCACTTGCACTCATACCCCAGGAAAATCTCTTATTGGCCATTGAAGTAGTTGGCTCCCCTTTTTGCAACTCTCAAAATTTTGGTAGATCCTCGTGGGTCAAATTTTAAAGCACAACATGAACATGGAGCACCGTGGGTACTCCAACTTACAGCTGGGCATGGGCAGCCCGGCCCGGACGGCCTGGCCCGACCCGGCCCGACCCAGCCCGAAAATTCTGGGCCGAGCCGGGTCGGGCTTGCACATCGGGCCGGGTTCGGGCCTGATTTTCGAGCCCGAACGTCAGGCCGGGCTCGGGCTTGCATAAAACACAGTTTAAGCCTAGTTCGGGCCGGGCTTGTCGGGCCGGGCCGGGCTTTTCGCAGTTCGGGCCAGGTTCGGGCCTAATTTGTAAGCCCGAAGGTCGGGCCGGGCCGGGCTCGGGCCGGGCCGGGCTCGGGCCTGGGAATTTCAGTTCGGGCTTTTTCGGGCCCGGCCCGGCCCGAGAAATGCCCAGGTGTACTCCAACTCTCATCAAATCAGTCTACGAAGCTAATCATCCGCCCAAGCCACTACTATTCTGAGAGAAAACAATCAGTACAGCCGTGGTGGAAAAAAACCGAACAACTACAAGAAAAGGGAGTCCTGTCTCCAACACCGTTTTCGTGAAGATCTTTTTACTGCAAAACTGGCATGCGTCGGGTAGGAGCAAGTCACTGTCAACGTCTCCGTCGGGCATGCAAAATTACAAGCAAATGCAAACAGTCCCCGCATTGTTTGGTTCAGCATCGACTTTTTTCACTTTTTTCTAGAAACCATTTTGGGAGCTTCTAGCGTTGAAAGTGATGTCTTGGTTTATCTACACATGCTTAGAAAGGTACTTGTAACAAGAGTTTAGACTTAATTGACTTCAAATTAAGGTGAACTGAACCTACGCAGAGAAGCATAGAAGGACGACGCGCAGATTTTGCAGCTGTTCTCGGGCGAAGTCGAAATCCAGGCCGCTACAGTTACCTATGGATTCGAGCCTTCCGTTGACCAGGCAGGGGACGTACGCATGTATAGCTCCGTATCTGGTGTATAGTACAATTTTGCGCAGTACTGTATTGGAGCGAAAGATTCTATTTGGTGGGCCCATCCTCCTCTCCGTGTACGCCTCGCCCCCCCCCCCCACACCCCTCCGAGCCCACTCCGGTCTTCCCTTTCTTCTCCACACGACTGTAGCCGCGCCGGCGCCATTACCGGAAGCATCCAAAGTTTCAACCGTCGCGCGTCTCCTCTGTCCAGATATGTAGATCCCAGTTAATTTGCGAGATCTTGAACTGTCTGCAAGATCTACATCGCTATGTCGCCGTGGTCTGGATTCAAAGGAGAAGGCAATCCAGATTCGTCTCTGCAAAGATGATCTCGCCGGAGATTCGGTAATCTTCACACAGCTGCTCCATAACTACCAGCCCGTTGCTAAAAACATTCTCGTCGGTTTAATTTATTCTATCAATTCCGTTTCCCCACCAGAGCTACGCCGACCACGACGTCCTTCTTGGACCTGCCTCGAGAGATCCTTGATCCGTGCATCGCCGGGCCGGATCTCAACATGCATCAAAGGTGCCGTCATGGAGAGGACCCTCAGAGGAAGGTAGCGCTCGACATGGCTGTTACAGGGAGAAGATTTCTTGGATGCCCTCGGCAGGTTAGCAAAATGTTGCCTTTACGGCAACTTACGGCTTCGCTTCGCTCGGGTCGTCCCCCGCGGGCGACGACCGGGCGAAACCCTAGCCCCCTCGCCTCCACTCCCTCTCCTCCCTCCT
The DNA here is from genome assembly GCF_022539505.1 of Lolium rigidum. Taxonomy (NCBI): domain Eukaryota; kingdom Viridiplantae; phylum Streptophyta; class Magnoliopsida; order Poales; family Poaceae; genus Lolium; species Lolium rigidum. The sequence continues at coordinate 247,894,463 of NC_061511.1, forward strand.
CCTCCGCCGCCGCCGGCGAGGGCCGCCGGGCAAAGCCCGCGCGGTGCCGGCGGCGGCGGGACCTCCCTTACCCGCTCGCGGTGCGACTCTGCGCGGGGCAGTAGCGGACAGCGGCGGTGCTCCTAGGGGCTCTCCGAGCTCGGTCCGGCGGCGGCAGCCCGGCAGGTCGACGGCGGCTCGTGGCGGAGGTGTGGGCGGACGCGGCGTGCGGCGGAGGACAGCGACGGAAGGCAGCGGCGGAGGAAGTTGCTGGCGGCGGCGCCGCTCGGATTGGGGCCAGGCGGGCCCCGATCTGGGCCGGACGGGCCTCGTCCTGGACCAGGTGGGTCTGGATTTGGCCAACGCCGGCGGAGCCCCCCCATGCTGCACCATTGCTGGTCCGGATCTGGGCCAGGTGGGCCTGGCTCCGGCGGCCCTTGGCAGCGCGAACCGCGAGGTTCCCCCTACGTCCGAGAAGGTGGAGGCGGTGCTTTGGCTGCTGTTCGGTGGCGAGTTTGGGGTTGCCGACAAATTGACCGGCTTGACCGGCGGCGTGGTGGCGTCAGTAACGGCGCGGCTATGTCCCCGGGCGTCGTGGCGAGGGTGCTCCTTTGCGGTGGTGCGCGGTCTCGGCCGGGCTATCTTGCGAGGAGTGAGGTTGCGGCGGCGCCGTCCATGGCATTAGGCTAGCACATGGCGGCTCGGTGGTGGCTTGGGTAGGTCCGGCATGAAGCCGCAGCCGGATGGCGGCGGCAGCCTAGGCGCAGCAGCCGCGGCGGCTTGGCTAAGGGGCTTGATCGTGGCCCGGCAGGCGGCCGGGCCTAATCTAGGCCTCCTCGGCCATGCTACTCGCGTCCGGGACGGCGTGCTCCTCTCGGTGGCGGTGGGTGGATCCCTCCCCTAGGATGCCACTTGCTTTGACGGTTGCATGCGATGGTGTCGTCATACCACCGCCGTTCGTGTTGTGGTGTGCTGATCATGCCATGGGCTCGAGCTCGTGGGGATGCCGGGCGGCGGCCTCGGAAGGTGGACTGCGCGGGTGGCTCTACGGCGGGCAACGTGGCGGTGGTGGTGGTCTCTTCCTTCGGTCATGGGGATGGCGAGGAGCAGACGATGGGGGATCCTGGTGTTGGCGGCGCTTCGGCTTTGGCAACTCCCAGATCTTGTTTCGGAAGCCTAGCTTGGGGACTAGGGCGGCTTAGTTTCGGGTGCGGTGTGCGGATGGTTCCGGGTGAAAACTCAGCGCCTCGGCGCCAACGGCGGCGATGCCTGCGGGTATCGTTACCCTCTTGGGGGCGTCGTTGTGGGTATCCGCCCCGTGGTTTGGCTCCGGGTGAAAACCTTAGACCTCGCGGTCTCGTCGGCGGCGGCGCGTTGCGTCGTTACCCTCTTGGGGGCGTCGTTGTGGAGTCCCGACTCGACTTGGTTTCGTGCATCTGTCTCCAGTGGCAAGTTTAGGTTTTCTGTGTTCTTCTTTTGTTTTATCTTTGATCTGCTTTGTAAGAGGTTCTCCTCTCCACCTTGTATCGGTTCGGCCGTTGCGGCTTTATTTATAAAGCGGGGCGAAAAGCCTATTTCGAGGAAATGTTGCCTTTACCATATAAGTAGATGGTTACTTTTTTTAATCGCTAATGATGTGCGTGGAGTTCATCATCGCTAATTCATTCTTAGATATTAGATAACAGTGAACTGGGATTTGAGATTCCCTTCATGGGGTGAAGGACACTTGATATTAACTAATAAACCTATACCATTATGGGGCTGTTAGCAGTAAAAGGGATTTTTTTGTTCGGTGTCAACATGAACCAGTCAACAATGGTAGTTATCCTCCTCCTAACCTTAGGTGTCTGAAGGGGATCAGAGGGCACAAAGATCTATCTAACTTTAACACCAATGCAGATGCCACACAGCCGTAATCGCGGTTGATTCGGTGCGGTTAGGTGTTTGCGAAGCTACTCATGTATACCATTAATTTTAATGACCTCCCGTGATGTAAATAAAATAACACAATAAAACAGCTTTCTTCTGAAAGTTTGCTTAAGCATTGATTTGTTTAGATGATCTATGTTTGGTATATATGTCGATATCCAATACAGCAGACGCACAAGCCGATCACCATTTCGGATGGATTGCATCAGAATTGTTTGCTTGCTTATTAACATGATATGGGTCGATGAACCTTGGAATCCTGTATTAACTAGGTCCTTGATTCACTTCTGGAGCTTGGTTGGTTTACACTCCAGAGAGGGTACCACGTCAGGTGAATCGGAGTCTCCCATTGATCAAGCATACATAGCGCTTTGGACTGAGAAAAACAACCTCCAGGTCGCATTTGAACAAATGGAGCACGAGTTGAAGACAAGAGAGTTCAAGCTTAAAGAAATGATCCGGCACAACAGCGAGAAAGCCTCTCGCAGCTTGAACATCTATGCCAACGTGTGCATATCTGCCGTCAATGTAGCTGTTACTATGTTTGCTCTACTTGTGGTTGTGTTCCTGAAATAGGCCGTGAGATATATTGTATCCTTTAGATTTCGCAAACCCGCATGCAATCCCGCATCCTTCCTTTACTTATTTCCCGGTGAACATGTTATCAGCTTCATAACTTAAGTGTCTGTTGGAGCTTCGGGTGTTACGCTATTTTTCCATCTCTGTTAAACTGATACCTGTAATACACTAACTCCTGCAAAAGTTTTTTTATATGCACCATGATTCCATCTATGATCCACTGTAACCTGAAATGACTTTTGTAAAAAATTATGATGTACTCATGCTTGACGGATGCAGTACTCTATGCAGCTACACTCCGGTACCACATACGTTGCTGTGTCAGTACTCTATGTAGCAACTTCTGGGACTGTATAGAGGTTCTTTGAGACGTCGAATTTAAGAACTGCTCCGTGTCCAGAGTGATACAACAATGTGGTGGACACAGTGGTTCGCAAAATGAATCATAGAAAATGCAGCCTTTGTCTCCTAGAACGGATGTGCTGTTACAGGAGAAAATAATAATATGTGTGGTAAAATGTTCTGTTCTTTGCTGTACTCATTCAGGAAGATTGCAGTACCCTGTGTAGCAGCTTCCCGCACAATAGATGTTACTGATCTTTTTTATGTTTACAATTTTAGAGGATTTGGTTCTGACGATGTATTTTAATCTGGGCCGTACGGAGCATTATTGTAAGAATGTAGATCAGTGGCAATTTCAATATAACCATAGGAAAAATACTAGCCTCTGGCTTACGGAACGCATTTTGCAGATGCATGCAAATTCATGTCTGGACGTTTCATGCAAATTACTCTGTAGCAACTTCCCGCACTATAGATGCTACTGTTCTGTTTTTTTTTATATAGAATTATAGAGGATACTGTTTGACGATGTAGTTTAATCTGGGCCGTATGGAGCATCGTAAGAATGTGGCTCACAAGGGCAATCTCAAAATAACCATAGAAAATACTAGCCTTCTATACCCGTGTCGACAGTACGTGGCCTGTATAGAGGATGCGGTTCCTCACCAAATACTATACGGTCCTTAACACACCATCCATATCGTATGCTAAGGTAACCATAAAGTACTTGAGATATCCTCTATGATATTTGTGGCCAAAAAAGTCCGTAATCCTGTAGGAAAATAAAACACCTGCATAGAACCTTGTTGCAACTAAAACAGGAGACAAGACACAAAAAACTTATGAATTACACTTCCGCACACATTTTAACCTCGATCATACCGATATGGGTTATCATAAAGTCCTTATGAGACCACCGGTTTTGAGTCACGATAGCCAAGTCCAGCATGAAATTTTCCTTAATTCTCATTTTAAGAAATAGCCTTCGGGTGCGACATAGCCATGTCTACGATTCGGGAAAATTCAGAGTGGTACTACAATTAAGAGTGATACATGTGGTACACATCATACTAAAATTAAGAATATCCGTATGGTACACGTCATACTACAATTTGCAAAAGAAACATTGCGATTAGGTAAGTCTAGCATGAAATTTCCCTTTGTTCTTAGTGTAAGAACAAATAACAATCGAATCACTTGGCGCACCCAGATACCTTCGGGTGTCGACATTTCGTTTTTTTAACCAAAAACAGTAGGAGCCTCTTCCTACTGTGGTACTATATTAAAATGCCACAATATTTACATCATTGCTAGGTGCATACACCCGCGTTACATAAGGTCTCACAAACAAAGTTCAAAGTCTATCTATAAAAAAAGAGATTGTGTGTTCCAGGTTTTGGTTGACCCTGAACCGAAGAAGTGTTAGATCCCCTATTACTCTAGCCTTCCAGGAGTTCCTTGAGGGTGCTATGCCTTTAAAAATATGCTGAATGATCTAACTATATGCTCAAAAGCACCAGACGCATTGAGATTTCTGGATTGGATGTACTACTCTATCGTATGAAGTCCTTCATACACCGACCATTCGGTGCCTCTTGCGGATTCATATAGTACATCGATCAGATAAAGCACACATGTAGGAACGTTGGGATTTTCAGCTTCGCTGCATGGGCCGCATGGCCACCCGAGCATTGATTGGAATCCTATACGGTCCCGCTGCCGCTCCGTGTAGTCGATGCAGGCTAGTACAACCGTCCAATCACCGATGGTCGCTCTCCAGCAGTATGGGCAGCGTCATCGTACTATCAGATTAGAAAAAAAAATTGTGATTCTTTTTCCCAACAAGTGGAAGCAACTGAATATTTTTCTATGCAGTCCGATTTTGAAAAAATGAATAATTTCATATGGCTCTGATTTACAAATAGTTGGATGCAATTTTCACGGACAAACTGAATATTTTCCTACTGGTACAGTCTGGCTTGCAACGGTGCTCATAAAATCGTACCTGAATGTCCGAGTTGATGCACAAAAAATGATCTGAACACATCCTGGATAAATGCTGGCCCAGATATTTTAATCGGGTGCTCGGAATTTGTTTTCGAAACCTCAATAGATGCGTGATAGTTGGCAGGAGTGAACCCAAACATGAACTTAAGTGAACCCAAACATGAACTTAAGTGGGAGACTCTCCGGCTTGCAGACGATCGGAGCACCGCTCTCAAGCAGTGGCGGAGCCAGAACTTTAAACTTGTGTAGTCACTTCAAAGTAATGTAGTCAAATACATGCATTTCTATGAAATTTTCATTAATTTCTGTCTTATTTCTGCTTGTATACATCAAAAACTGTGTAGTCAGCTGACTACAAAGGAGAGAAGTTGATGGCTGAGGCGGACAAGGTTTTTTTTGAGAGAAGGGTTGCGCTTATTATTAATCAAACGACAGGTCCATGTCCAGAGCATCCTTAATACAACTAGGAGGAAATAAAAACCATGTTTTACTACATTCTATGCCGCAACCCTCTTTAGCTAACATGTGAGCCACCGTGTTCGCCGTACGCCTTGCCCACTTGATCACATGTCCATTCACTTCTCTGAGCGCTCTCTTCAGTTTCTCGATCAGCAGGCCCTCAGATGATCTGTCCACCTCCACGCTATTCAGCTCCGCTACCGCCGCAGCAGAGTCGAGCTCCAGCACCATATTCTTCAGCTTGAGACGCTTGATCAGCTCCATTCCCCGCTCACACGCCCGCAACTCGGCTTCCTCTGGACCTGACAGCGAAGGGAAAAAATGGCATGATCCCGCTAAGAACCTTCCATCGTGGTCCCGAACGACCACACCTCCGCCACCCGTATCCGCTGATTTCACCACAGCTCCGTCCGTGTTGACCTTTACCCAGCCCGACATTGGTGGACGCCATCGCTCCTTCGGTTTTGGTATCGCATGACGAACTTGTGCATGAACCTCCTACCACTCCTCAACCAGAGCCACAGCGCGCCGTCCGATAGCTTCAGGGCACTCGACAGCCTTGTTCTCCCGTGCATCATTTCTTGCTAGCCAAATTTGGTAGAGTGTCATCAAGGTAATGTCCAACTCCGATTCTCGTACAGAAGCTAACCATTCCAACATCCAGCTAGCTAGCGAACTCTGATTACGCACTTCCTCCGGGGGCGGCAATCCGCAGGTGACCTGCTTATTGACTTGGAGCCAACCCTGTTGGGCATGAGGGCACAGCCAGAACCTGTGCAGAATTGTCTCCTCCCTCCCACATGCAACATAGAAAATCCCTGCCTTAATTCGTCGCCTTTGCAGCTCTGACCCAACCGCCAGCCCATTGCGGATTAATCGCCATATATGCACCTTGACCTTCCCTGGTATGTTGGCCCCCCACGGAGCCAGCCATCCTTTGTGTTCGTCAACCGAAGATGAGGACTCACTCCTTCCCGCCTTAATCCTTCTCTGCTTCATTTGAAAGTGGTACGCGGACCGGACAGAGAAGACACCGTTCTTCGTATAGTTCCAAGCTGGACAGTCTTCCATATCAGGCCCTCCAATGGCGACCTTCTAAATATCCTGCACATTGAAACCAAAAGAGTACTGCCGCAGCTTCGCCTCATTCCAAGCCAAACCATCTTCAGTTAGAAAGTCAGCCACATTTCTTACCCCCTCCCCCGGCGCCTCTGGCATACGACCCAGTGGTCGTTGCAACCCAGTTCTAGGGATCCAATTGTTCTTGCAGGCATCAATACTATGGCCATTTCCCACTCTCCAAATAAGGCCATTTTTCAGCAGATCCCTTCCGTGAAGAATGCTCCGCCATGAGAACGATCCCCCACCAGGGCAGCTAGCACGGAAAATGCCCGAGTGCTTGAAATAGCGGGCTTTGAGCACCTTTGCACACATCGAATTTGGCACACTAAGCAACCTCCACGCCTGCTTCACCAAGAGTGCATGGTTAAAAACCTCAAAGTTTCGGAAGCCCATGCCTCCCGACTTTTTAGGTTGGCACATTTTGTCCCACGAGATCCAGTGAACTCGTCGAGAGCCATCCGCATCACCCCACCAGAAATCCGAGGCTATTGAGCTTAACTTCTTGCATTGCCGTTTATTAAACTTGAAGCAACTCATTGGGTAGGTAAGGGTAGCCTGTAGTACTAGTTCACAAGTATTTCCTTGCCTTTCTTTGACAGCCCCTGACCCTTCCACCAGATACCTTCGCCCCGATCTATCTGTAATGTATTGGAAACACCCATCTTTTGACTTGCCCACCACTGTTGGTAGGCCTAGGTACCTTTCACTTAGGGCTTCTGCCGCGTAAGCTAGGATTGATGTAGTCATAGATCGTGGGATTACCGCGTAAACAAAATTTTCTACCGCATAAACTCGATGAAGCATGTCGGAGGTCCCTTGAGAAGCTCCCTCATGTGCGGCTCGTCTAAGTGCTACAGATGCAGCGCCTCCAAAGTATACACACCTACGAAGTGGAAGCATCACACGTCGGACTGCTAGGTTAGCACATGCAACTAAGGCGTGAGAGGAGTGGCGGCTAGGTGGAGTGGTTCAACCCTAATCAGCTCGCCCCAGCCTCTCTTATATAGGCGTCCCTGATGGGTTTAAACACTTGAGTCCCATTACGACCGTTTTCATAGTCTAATTTGAATCCGTATACGAAACCGACTATATGGTACCTACTCATACCCTATGCAGTGCTTTATATTTTAGCCGCACGGTACGTTTGAAATCCTATAAAGTCCCGCCATGGGGCCGCAGTGGATACATATCTCACCATAGTCCTTTTTGGTCGTCCTCGAAATTATAATGATACATGTGATATCTCGTTCTTAAAAATACTATATGTTATACAACCTGACACCATTAAACAAAGTGTGGCATACGTATAACACATCCCGATGCAAGACAAACATAAATTTTGTTTACATCGTACACCCTGTATTACACTATTTGGGTGTTGTATATACACCCGCGTATTACACTATTTGGGTGTTGTATGGGAGACAAATCACACCAGCAGTAACATTATCGTGCACCACTACAAGGATGCGGTACCCCGTAATTGTGCAACACTCGGTCCTTAAGAAACTCTCCATGAGGTACCTTCATGTCTACCATACAAAGGTTTAGGGTCGAGACATTGATATGCGGTCCTCGCCACGCCATTCATACCGTACGCTAAGTCAATTGTAAGGTGCTTTGCGAAACACAATAAGGATACAAGCCAAACTACAAGAAAAGATACCATGCATCTCGCTTACCGGCATGGCTTTTGTTGCAACGGCGGATCACCACCCTTGTGACACCCCTGATGTCACCGGGGTTGTGTCGTCGAATTATTATGCATGCATACTTGGGATTTATTTTTATTCCATTAAAAAGTAAAGAAAATCGGATCCCTTGGGGCACATAGATACCTTCGCGGGGTCCATAGTCCCGCCTACGATTTGATTCCGCATATGAAACCAACTATACGGTACCCATCTCATACCATATGCAGTGCTTTCTATATTAGCCGTCCGGTACGTTCGAAATCCTATGAAGTCCTCATCCAACCCATCTTGGGGCCGCAATGGATAGATACCTCACCATAGTCCTTTTTGGTCGTCCTCACCATAGTCCTTTTTGGGTGTTGTATGGGAGACAAAGCACACTAGCAGTAACATTATTGTGCACCACTATAAGGATACGGTACCCCGTAAATGTGCAACACTCGGTCCTTAAGAAACTCTCCATGGGGTACCTTCATATCTACCATACAGAGGTTTGCGGTCGAGACATTGATATGCGGTCCTTATCACGCCATTCATACCATACGCTAGGTCAATCGTGATGTGCTTTATGGAACACGAGGAGGAGACGAGCCAACCTACAAAAAAAGTTTACGAATTACACATCCGGACATCAACATTACTTGCATTCGCTGATACTCGACCATGCCCGCAGCCGCCAACGTCACCCCGGACATCATAGACGGAGGGATAATACAATGTGTAGCACAACTACCTGCTAACAATCTTTGTTAACAATCTTTGTTGAACTCGTCTCAGTCTGACAAAATCACAAAACGATACATGATTATGAGTTACTGTACGAACCAAAGCACCTGCTTGAAGCTGAGACAAGATGGTCGAATGGACGGAGCTGAACATCCTTCCCCTGAGAGTATAATGATACATACCTCAACCGACTACCATTGGTACCCCGTAATTGTGCAACACTAGGTCCTTAAGAAACCCTCCATGAGGTACCTTCGACCAGGGCGCAAAGAAGACCACCGCCGTGCGTGTAAAGGTGGGGGAGTCGCTAAGGCCCTGCCCAAGCTGTCGGCGGCGTTCACCAAAGAAAAGGAGGCAGGGCAGTTCCAGATCGAAGCGCGGCGTAATGCAGTACAAGGGTCGTAGCGAGAAGTGCCCCGTCGCTGTCATCTGCCCGCTCAAGTTGCAGCTCATCGACCCGAACGTCGCCGCCACCGCCTTCCAATAGACTAACCATCCTCCTCTCCCAAGAAGGGAGAAGACGGGGACTAAAAATGGCTATGTGGTCCTTATCACACCAGCCATACCGAACGCTAGGTCCTTATATCAAATACATGCGGCATTAATCGAGAAGATATAGTCCTCTCGACCGAGGTCATTTAAGGAAATTTAGAGGATATTGGCATGATGTCCTCAAATAAAAAAAAACATGCATTGTACATTGTTGCGTCTCATAAAGGAGACAATTCATAACAAAAATTCATTAAGAATTACATAATAGCATCTATTTTATCCCTGCTAAAACTCCGGGTGTGATACCGTCGTATTATGGTGTGACCTAGTATAGGCATGCAGTTCTTAACAAAAAAAACATATCGTACACTAGGTAATATCATAAAGTCTTTATGTATCCTCTATGCATCGGCCTGTCTCCGATAATTGAGAGGATCAATTATCATGCGGCCCTCAATAAAAGAAAAAATAATTACCCACATGGTAAATTGTTGCATCTCATATAGGTGACAAGTAAAGACACAAATTTTTTAAAAATTGCACCGGTGAAACCTTAAAAATTGTATAGTCCATGCGGTCCTTATCAAAATCTTCATATCGTTCATAGTGTAAATATCATAGAGTCCTTGATGTGTCGTCAAATAGAAGCAACATTAATCGAGAAGATATTGGCATTGGCCCCTCAAATAAATAAAACGCTCGCATAGTACATTGTTGCATATCATAGGAGACAAGTAAAATACAAAAACAAAAATCTTAAAAATTACATAATTACATCTGTTATAGCCCTGCTTATACCTCTGAGTGTGATCCCATCGTATTATTAGATGATCTAATATAGCCATGCGGTCCTCAACAAAATAGTTATATCGTACACCAGGTAATATCATATAGTCCTTGTTAAAATCTCCATAGTGTACATAGCGTAATATCATAGAGTGCTTGTCAATTTGACTTTGTATAGTCCAAGCGATACTTATCAAAAATCTCCATATCTTTAACATACCTCCTGGGTGCGATATCGTCACCTTGTAAATTTGAGTTTGTATAGGGATTCGAGTTGATGTCGCTTAGGGATTCGAGTTGCAACTAAAAGAGGAGACAATACACACACAAAAAAAAACTTACGAATTACACTTTCGCACATATTTTAACCTCGATCATACCGATATGGGTTATCATAAAGTTCTTATGATATATTCTGATCATCGGTTTTGAGTCATCGATGGATTATGCTTGTATACATTTATTTCACGATAGCTAAGTCCAGCATGAAATTTTCCTTAATTCTCATTGTAAGAAATAACCTTTGGGTGCGACATAGCCGTGTCTAAGATTCGCGAAAATTCAGAGTGATACTATAACTAAGAGTGATACATGTGGTACACATCATACTACATTTAAGAATATACATGTGGTACACGTCATACTACAATGCGCAAAAGAAACAATGCGATTAGGTAAGTCCAGCACAAAATTTCCCTTTGTTCTTAGCATAAGAACAAGTAACAATCGAATCGCTTGGCGCACCTAGATACCTTCGGGTGTCGACATTTCGTTTATCCCTATGCGGTCCTTAGCGCGCCATCCATATTGTACTCTAGGTTTATCATAAAGTACTTGGTATTTGTGGCCAAAAACTCTTTAACCCTCCACGAAATTAAAACACCTGCAACTCAAAAAAGGTGACAGGTCCCACAAGAAAAGTCTTACGAATTACGCTTTCACTCACTTTTTAGCCTAGCTCGTACCGATATGGGTTTTTGAGACATCGATGGAATATGCTTGTATACATCTATTTCATGGTAGGTCAGTCCAGCATGAAAATATCCTTTCTAGTACCGATATGGGTTATCATAAAGTTACCCATCCACCGTCCCAAGTTTAGACTCAGAGGGCGAACACACACAACAGCCATGGGGCAGCGGGACTGCTGCGACTACGATGACGACTGCTGCAACTGCAACTGCAGCTGGACAGAAATCTCTATCTGGGGCGTCGTCTAGTATAGCCATGCGGTCCTCAACAAAATAGTTATATCGTACACCAGGTAATATCATATAGTCCTTGTTAAAATCTCCATAGTGTACATAGCGTAATATCATAGAGTGCTTGTCAATTTGACTTTGTATAGTCCAAGCGGTACTTATCAAAAATCTCCATATCGTTAACATACCTCCTGGGTGCGATATCGTCGCCTTGTCAATTTGAGTTTGTATAGCCCAAGCAGTACTTATAAAAAATCTCCATATCGTTCACAGTGTGATATAATAGAGTCCTTTATGTCAAATATAGGACGACATTAATCAAAAATATATTGGCATGCAACCCTCAAATAAATAAAACCCCTAAATTGTACATTGTTGTATCTTGTAGAGGAGACAAGTCAAAACAAAAAAATTCTTAGGAATTACATGGTTGTATCTATTCTAGCCTTGCAGATACCTCCAGGTGAGATTAATCAAGAAGATATCAGCATGCAGCCCTCAAAAAAACACCCACTGACTTTGTCTTCTCGTGCCGCGGGGACCCCTGTTGTGGATGAAATAGAGAAATCATCATTCAGCATTAAGGAGCATGAATTCACACTAAACGAATTTGTTGATAAATAGACTAATAGAATTTTTCGATAACAAAACATATCGCACATCCGCAATGAATTTCCTGCACTGTGTTGCTCTTTGCTTTATTCCAAAGTGCTTTTCCTTCTACCCTTTGCTGTTCAGAAACCAGGAATCTTTCCGACTCATGGCCTGAAACACAAGCTGGCATCTTATAACGTAACAAGATGCCAGCTTGTACGAGATCTTGATCAAGAACGTATGAAACAGCCTATTACAACTAAAGACTACCAACTAACACACATCTGCCATACCATTTGAAACAACCTGACAGAAGTTTTCGCTAGCATATAAATTTTTGCTCAAGCAGCCGATACTGAGGGGTAGCATCAAACTTATTTAGAATATAAATCTAATAGTATAAAATTTGTGGCATACATCTCATATTTTGTTGATAAAATTAATGGTTAAAGTTTTATAAAGTACATGGAGACCTAATGAACCGGTACTCACATCATTCCACATCCATCCTTTCATGCTCATGTAGCAAGAACTTAGATTACATTACAAACACTACTGATAGCATCATAAAATTTCTTGGTTACATCCTCATCATCACAGTAAATCACAGTTCTTTCAGACATAATCTTCACCAGAGCGTCTCCCGGACTAGTAACCACAACCAACCCACCATCATCTACAGAAAAAGAACATGACATCCCCTTATCTTGCAACGCTGACAACAACCGGCCTGCATCGGCAGCTCCCTAGTGTAGCAACTGCTGCTTTGACTGACCATCAGGCCGATCCTTTGGAGCGACCATCATATACTGTCCATTGCTGAGATGGAGCTTTGCTCTCAACCTCGCGACAGCGATGGTCCCGTCCAACTGCCTAGGCTGCAACCCAAGGGCGACATTGGCTGCAAGTCGCACCTCAAATTCTTCCCGTGTATTCGGGACTTCGATGGTCGTGCCCTTGGAGTAATACAGCAACGACCATGGAGCATCCTCCTTCAGTGGGCACCGTGACTTCATTTCTTCAGGAAACTCCACGGTGAAGTGCAGCATATGTTAAATAATAATTGGCTTGTAGGAAAGTAGCTCCACTGATGGATGCGAGAAAATATGCCGCTTCATACCAGCACGAGCTTCGGTTTGAGAACTGCCAGCAATGGGTTTATTTTCCCAGCCCTGTCGACAAGAAAGTCGAGCTTTTAATCTGCATATATTCTGCGTTGCTAGTAATGAAGTAGAATAACATAAGGTTCGATGTTGGAACATACTTTATTCCAGAAAGGAAAGAACACTCAAGAACTTGGATTGCCGCAGGCATGAAAGGCTTAAGAGCCAACTTAGCATCAACTCCTTGCTGCAGATAAAATAATTATGTAATTAGCATTACAATAGCAGCCAAGATTTTGCTAGGTTCGGTACAAAGATTAGACACTTTCTTACCTCTAAAACAAGAAGATTTCATTTATCTGCATGCCACCGACGAATCAAATGGACAACTGTGCTATGCCTAAGGCTCCTGTCTGGACAAAATACAATGCAAGGCTCCTTCCATGCTGCCCTGACAGGATTCAAATGTTGTTACACGGAAGAAAAGAATGGGACAACAGATTAAAAGTAACTGAAGCCCAACTGTCCAAGTGAACTCATATGAATACAAAACAGTTGATGGTCAATTAATTATGCTAAACATAGCAACCAAATATTACTTGACCTGTGTAGAATTAGCATACAACCAAAATAAGAAACAGCCAGTACCAAACTTCTATAAGGAGAGTAGTAGTAGAAGAGACAAACATGTCACAATTTGTGATCCTAAGCTAAACAATCTTAAGGTTGTCTATTAAGCTTACTTCATATAGTAGTAATAACCAATAAATTTTTGATAAACTTCTTACAGCAGGGCCTTTGAGTATAGATGAGGTAACATAGATAGTTTGTCTTCCTTCAAAAGCTCCACATGGCCAAATAATGCCTCCCAAGAGAATAGCTGCAGGATAAACCAATGTTCAAGAAATCCTGAATCGCTAACTTATCGGTCAGCCTTAAAATGGAGATTAATCGCTTATCGGACGATTAATCGATTTTATTGGTCGGCCATTTATCGGCTTAATTTTTTGTAAATTCTAATTTTCAGCACTAAATTTTATATAATATGCTATGCATAGATAATATTGAAGCATTGAACAGAAGTATTACCTTGATTTCTTGCATTTGAATCAACAAAAATGAAAATTTTGAGCTAATGTATAGTTCTACAAGACAATAAAACAAAAATAACGACTGGCACACCGAATATCAGCGAAATTTCATTGAAAATCGACCAAAATATCGGTCATCGGACTGAAAATCGGCCAAAATATCGATGTAGCGATAAATTAGCCGAGATGCTAAAATCTTATCGGTTACCACCCGATTTACGATAAATCGGCCGATAAATCGGTATCTCGGCCGATTTTTTGAACAATAGGATAAACAATGTTCCAGTAAGACCATGCTAAATTCATATGTCAACACTAGCATAGTGAGAAGAGAATGACCTTTTCTTGGCGTGGCTTGCATAGCCATTCTGGCACGGCATTGGTAAAGGCAATCATTTTTTCTGCTGCACCAGAAATCATAAATATGGGTACGCTGACTCAAACAGGAACAAAATGTCAGACCAAGAAAACAGATGAAAAACATGTGGGAAAACTAATGGGTGATACAGAGAAAATATAGTAATTTGGAATGAGCCTAATATTTCATGTTGAACTAAAGGATTCCCCACAATATTTCATATTACAACAGCGAAGAACTAAACACCCTTTGTACCACATGCATCTCTAAACTATCTTTATAGCTAATTATCTAACAGCCAGTTGAACTGAGTCAGTCATTGTCAACTGGCATTTTAACATTAGCAAAACTATCATATCCAAACAAAGTATATGCTGGGATTCCCCTGTCAGCCGTGTTAATTAGACAAAAATAAAATAAAGATATGAGTCAGACTAAACCAGACAACACGGCTGTACACGGCCAATAACTTGAAAATAGGTGGCTTGCAAGTCTCAAGGAATATACATTCAAATACAGAGCATACCAGTCAAATACGCCTAACTTATGCTAGTACACTACGAAATGTTTTGTTTCTCGGTCATCTGCACACAATATCATACGATGCGAACTCTGTATCTCTCAATGTGAACCAAAATTCATTTGTTACTTCAAAACCCACATTACGGCCCAAATGACCAAACCAATTGTAAAATCTTGCAGGTGTATACCAACAAACAGTGACCATCCTAAGATCTCAGAAAAAGGCAACGAACCTCTTCTCCCATGTATGCGCGGATGGAGGCAAATCGGAAGAGTTAACAGAGGGAACGGCGCCGAGCACTCCGTGAAATCCGCCGCTGCTACCAGATCTCCCAGACTCGACGCTCCAGCTTGGGCTGCTGCACTCGTCTTCCTTCTGGATTGCGTCCTCCCGATCTAGCCCCGGCCAATCTAGGCCTGGAACTCCCATGCTGGAGCCGACGAGAGCAACTGAGTCAGACTGCCGCCGGCGAGAAAACCGAACTTGAAAGAGGAAACGAGACTCTGAGATCGACCTTAGGAGAAGTTGGGTGAACCCTTGGGGGCTGCCATGGACCTCCATCGCCGCCACCCGTCGGGATCTAGACGGAGACGGCGGTTGTCGCGTGTGTGCTACAGCCCAGAGAGGAGGCGAGTGGGATTCGATTCGAACTGGCCAAGCCCACGTTCTGAACGATACCACACGTCGTCTGCGGGCCCCGACCGTATATCGTACACGGCCCCCCCCGCCGTATCGTACTGCGTCCATCGCGTATTGGAGGAAAATGCCGGTCAAACCTTGCAGCACGTGGGCCCGGCACCCGAATCTTACAGCGGCACGGACGGAGGCTGATATCAACAACGCCCCAGATCAGCTGCGCGAAGGCATTTTCGATAGAAGGATGATTTTCTATCCTCTTCGTCGTGACTCCTACACTTAAAAGGGCTGGTAAGCTAACTCCACACTGGAAAATTTAGACATTTTCCTCACCAGTTCCGTCTCTTACAATACCAAGAACTCGTGATCTTGTGTAAAAATTGTTGAAAAAGATATACCCCTCTATCTAAGGAAGATTATATGAGATTTCTCAAAATTTAGATGTATCTAGACAATAAATAACATCTAGATACATCCAGATTTTGACAAAGTTCAGACAGTACAAAGTAGCCGGCAAAGAATTGAGCAACTACATGTGTTTATCTTCCATATTCTAAAGATATGCGGAGACCGGGTGTATTACGTCAAACTCTGAAGTAATAAAGCGCCATTTTTCGAAAAAAATATTCTAAAGATATGCCTACTAGCTCAGCTTCATCCATCTCATAGCGCGCTGAACGTCCCCCATTAGCTATTGGAACTCTCGGAGGAGGGGCTGACCTCACACAGGAAATGGCTGACTGCACACAGGAAAATTTAGACATTTTCCTCATCAATTCTGTCTCTTACAATCACAAGAACTCATGACCTCGTCTAAGAATTGTTGACACAGATATACTATCATTTAACTTTGAGAGGAGTACTCTTCCACCAAGTGCTTAAAATTGCAAAGAAAAATATCCATTTACTTCCATTTCAGTAGCAGCGAATGAGAACTCTTCCACCAATGTATATATTACAGCGCATTCCCAAAATCTACAAGTCAAAATCCCCAATCCCAAGTGTTAGTGGAAAGTCATCCGAAAATATAGTACAATAGGCATCGCAAATGCAGAAAAAGAAAACACTAGGTTGTTTCAAATGCACCAAAGATGGCAAAAACTACTCCATATGCTTCTCTGTTACATATACATACTGCGTATGCATACATAACCGTGAGGTAGCTTAGGTGCAGTTGCTAAGACCTAAAGCATCACTAGCTACCTACTACAAATACATAGCCTACATACTAATCCTTACAAAAGACATGTGAAAACAAAATGGAGAATCTACCATTCTGAAAAAGATGGAAATTTCTGGCTGGCCTTTGAATCTTCTTATTCATGCTGATTCACACGTACGTGCCGGGGTGGATGCTATTGCTCAAGCGGCGATGTAGGTGACTGAACCGCTAGCCGTTCCGATACCTCAGCGAGAGATGTGAGGTTGCACTTGATCACGGCCTCAACGAAATAGCAGGTTTCATCCTTTGTGTTGCCGTCAGGCACATCAACCACGAAGGACTCTATTACAAGCGTCCCTGGCCTCCCATCAATGCTCTCTGGGTGGACAGTTATGATGGATGAGTAGTTCTGAAGAAGTGGCAACACAGAAGATTAGCATGGATCAAACAGACGCTTAAAGAAGTAGTAAAGATCATCAGCGTAGGCATGTCCAATCAAAAAACTTTGCTTTACAATAGTAGCAACTGTGGTCAAAATCTTCTACTTGCGAGGTTCGAGAAACAGGAAAGCCACATGCAGATCAACCAGATTCATACACATGATTTCCTTCTAGAGAAGGCAGACAAAGCATGCAAATTTCACACTGCAAGGTATGATGATCATGTTCCTTGCTTAGTAGGTCAAATAAGTGATTTTCTAGTAAGACTGACCAATAAACACTCGGTGATCTCCTTTAGAAGCTAAATGCTTTATTTCTGATTAGTAGTTACACAAATGAGAGAGTAAAATGCTACGGAGTATATATTTGTCACAACACTGAAATAAAAAACAAGCTTTCTGACAGATAAACACTCGGGTGATATCTTCAGAAGCTAGATGCGTAGTTACAAAGGAGAGATGCAGTGAGTGAAATGCTATATATATTTGTGACGACACATAAATGAAAACAAGCTTTCTGATCTGCCAGACAAAGCTTCAATGTTATATCCTCAAGCTAACATCTATGGCCATTTTAGCATCAGACTTGAACTGAAACATTTGGCAAGTACTGTAAGAAGTATAGCACGAAATGGCTAGCACGTACCCTGAGCCTGTGGTCGCCGCCAACAAACTTGACACTGAGGATGTGCTCGTCGTCGTCCAGCTGCTCGAGCCTCTCGGTGCTAGTGGTGGCCGGCAGGCCGGTCTTGACGTTGACCTCCCGCACGCTGCCGATCTCGAGGTCGCCGCCCCGCAGCACGCAGCGGCTGACGAACGGCTTGTATCGCTGCGGCTGGTCGAAGCTCCGCACCAGCGACCAAACCTGCAAACCCGGCACCACATCAATCAAAACAAGTCCGCGCCACGAAACAGATATCCATCCGCCCGCCAGGAAAAGAGAGAGGAATCGGCACATTGAACTCCGCTACACCACACCAATGGTATCAACAGACAGGGAAGCATCCGAACAAGATCGAGAAACCAAGCGCAGCGAGAGGAGAGCTCCAGATCCAGGAAAAGACAGCACCCACCACCAACCGAGGCGAGCACGGCAAGGGAATCGACGAACCCACGCAACAGTGAAAGGAACAGCATCGGAAGGAAGGGGGAAGGGGACAGGGTGGGCGTCTCACGAGGTGCACGGGGGCCTTGATGTGCTTGACGAGGGCCGAGGTGCACTGGTTCTCGGCGGGCGCGTGGCCGTGCAGCCGCCGCATGTGCTCCGCCTCCGCCGCCGCTCCTCCAGCACCGGCCGCCTCGTCGCTGAGCCTCCAGCCCCGCGCGGCGCCACCTACGAGGCCGACCATGGCGGATCCCCCCTCGCCGCCGCTCCGACCGGTGGTTGGGCTGGCCGCCGCTGTCCTAGCTGTCTTTTTCAGCTCCTCTGCTGCTGGTTGCCGGGGTGGGTTGGGCTAATCCGTTTGGTGGGGTTCCTTACGCGGGCGGGTACAAAAATCTGCGTGGTGAGGGGACGGGCGGGCGGGCCCACCCACGAGTTATCCATGCGCAGACCCCGAGGCCAGGGAAGCTTCACCGGAGCGTGCGCCGGGTCCATGGACCAGGGCCTGCTTCTAGGAAACCACGGTGGCTGCTATTTTCAGCCAGTAGGCATGTGTATAGGCTCAGAAAAATATCCCTTGCCACATCTAAAAAGAGCACGCTACAAGTCATTGCCAGCTAGGACTTTTAACATGGAGCCATTGCAGTTAGTAGGAGAGAAATTATTTTATCTTAGGTTGCCTAACTTTCATTTAGCTTAGTTTCCTTCACTCTGTGTGCTTGATGAGACATTTTGATGGTAACCCTTGCAACTCACTCTCAACAACAATAATCTGGAAATGACACCATTGCATGACCCACTAGCCACTTGGAGGATATTTTACTATTTTGGTTAATGATGATATTCTAGCTAATGTGTGAACTAATGTTACCTCTAAATGATACTACAGGTTTTAGTTCACAAGTGATGACGAATGATGGTTAGAGACCCTCCGATTGCTATTCAAGAGAAGTGTCACTGTTTTGGCTTGTTTTTCTCTTGATTTATGTTTAAGTTATTGTAAACACCGTACTATTAAGAGAGGCAGTCTTGATGTGCTTATCGGGGATGTTGTCAGCAGCCTACCACCCAAATACCATCACACAAAAGAGAGGAGACATAGTTCGGAGGAGAATGAACCGTTTTGAAGGTTTTCAGCAAAATCCAGCGGCCAAACCGGCAACGCCGGACTCACCGCCAGAATGACCGGCTGGATGTCGGGAGCCAAACCGGTGCGGGCCGAAACGATATACTGATTGACCTCCCGGATGAGGTCCATATCCAGCCGGTTGTTCCGGCGCAGGTGTCGGCGTAGGCCCGGCCCACAGGAATGGTTCAGCTCAGGAGTTGGCTTCTTGGCCGTGTCGCTGGTCTGGTTCAGCGGCCTGCCTAGCGCGTCTTCTAGCCATTTCGTCGATAGGACTGGCCCACCAGTCTAGGCGTCGGTTGGTCCAGCAAGAGCTCCGGCAGTGCCGACTTTCCGCCGGACTAACCCATTGTAACTTTTTCAAAACAACTAGTTTCTCCTCCAACCTATAAATACCCTTTCTTCCAGCTTGATAATGTTAGGTCAACTATTTCTATCATATCCTTGAGCTCTCTCACTCCATTAGTGAAACACCAAATAGCTTAGATCTCCCATTTTACCCACTTAAAGCCAAATCCTTTTGGTAGAAGGCAAGAGGAGGTCCCGATCTATGATCCCACGAAGCCAACCATCATTCCCCCTTGAGTTCATCGAGCAAACTTGTTACTCTTGGGTTTGTGAGTCTAGCGTCACTCGGAAGCATCCGGGTTGTGAATTTGCTCTAAGAAGAAGTTTGTGAGAGTTTGGAGACTACCTTAAAGTCTACCACATGTGAGCGAGCTATTTCTTCGTGGGATAGGCTCCGAAGAAGAAGGTGATCCTTCGTGGCGTTGGAAAATCCTTCGTGGGATCCCACATCTCTCAGGCGCAAAGTACCATCCTCCCAAGGAAGGGAACACAAAAATACGTCTTCCTAACCGATCTCTTTACTTGTATTATTTAACTTTGTGATAGCTTTCGTGCTTGAAGTACCTTGTATCATTATCTAGGTATTGCCTCACCTAGTTTGCATTAGGCACACAAGCCTAAAATTGTAAAAGATTTAAGGAAATTTTGTAGAATGTATTCACCCCCTCTAGGTTATCATCTCTATCCTTTCACCACTTTATGAGAAGGAAATTTGGGTCATCTAGCTCTAAGTCTGCTCTTCTGCCCTAGCTGCAATAACAATTCACAAACGGTAGTGATACGTCTCAAACGTATCTATAATTTTTGATGCTTCATGCTTGTTTTACACCAATTCATATGTGTTTTGTTTAAACTTCGTTGCACTTTTACATGATTTCCGGCACTAACCTATTAACAAGATGCCAAAGTGTCAGTTCCCTGTTTTCTGCTGTTTTTGTATTTCAGAAAAGTTGTACAGGAAATATTCTCGAAATTGGACGAAACAAAAGCCGAAGTCAATATTTTACCGAAACGAAGACGAAGTCTGGAGGGGGGACAAAGAG
The DNA here is from genome assembly GCF_022539505.1 of Lolium rigidum. Lineage (NCBI taxonomy): Eukaryota > Viridiplantae > Streptophyta > Magnoliopsida > Poales > Poaceae > Lolium > Lolium rigidum. Next base: position 247,915,305 of record NC_061511.1, read on the forward strand.
GCGCATCAGGGCGCCCACACCACCCCTAGGCGCGGCCTAGGGCTGGCCCGCGCCTAGGGTAGGTGTGGGGCCCACAGATGCCCCACCGACCTGAATCCTCCGTCTATTTATACATCTTCTCGGGAAAACCCTAGATACTCAAGCCTCCATCTACGAAAAGTTCCGTCGCGGCCGCCATCGCCGAACCCATCTCGGGGGGTTCTGAAGCTCTTCCCAGCACCCTGCCGGAGGGGGAAATCATCGCCGGAGGCATCTACATCGCGATGCCCGCCTCCGAAGTGATGCGTGAGTAGTTCATCCCTGGACTATGGGTCCATAGAAGTAGCTAGATGGTTGTCTTCTCCACTTTGTACTTCATGTATCGATCTTGTGAGCTGAGCTGCCCTACATGATCAAGATCATCTTTATGTAATGCTCTATGTTTGGTTTGCTGGGATCTGATGAATATTGTGTACTAGGTTAAGATTTATTATATATTCATGTCATATGTTATTCGTGATCTTGCATGCTCTCTGTTGCTAGTAGAAACTCTGGTCAAGTGGACACTTGTGACTCCAAGAGGAGGTATTTATGCTCGATAGTAGGTTCATGCTTCTAGTTTCCTGGGAGAGTGAATTTATAACTTCTAAGGTTGTAGATGTGTTGTTGCTACTAGGGAGAAAACAACAACGTTTTATCCAAGGGTAATTCTATTGTTTACTTTACACACATTGCTTAATGCGATAGTTTGTTGCTTGCAAATTTATACTGGAAGGGGTGCGGATACTAACCTGAAGGTGGGTTATTACTTATTAGTCATAGATGCAGTTGGATTACGGTCTATGTATTATGTTGTAATGTGATACGTTCATTTTGCATCATTATTTTATATCATAATTTACTGTTATTCATTGATATATTTCATATTTAGAGACGAAACTTATGTTATTTCACCTATTTTGCATGTTTCATGATTATTGGAGAATTACTCACCGGAGTCAGAATTCTGCTGGAAAAAGCACATCAGGATGCAATATTTCTGAAGATCAACAATTGGCGGAAAATATACCGAAGCTCCTATTTTTCCAGATGACGGAGCCAGCCAAAAGGGGAGGCCGAGGAGGGCCACCATGCCCCCCCCCATAGGCCGGCGCGGCCACCAGGCCTGGCGCGCAGCCTTGTGGGGAGGGGGCCCACGACCCCCCTCGGCCATCTCCCTTTCGCGTACTTCATCTACGAGAAACCCTAAGGTGCGGGGGAACATCGAGGATAGTCACAGCCGCCTCTGCGGGGCGGAAAACACCAGAGAGAAAAGAGCTCTCCGGCAGGCTGAAATCTGCCGGGGAAATTCCCTCCCGGAGGGGGAAATCGTCGCCATCGTCACCGCCATCGAGCTGGACTTCATTGGGATCATCATCACCATCATCTCCACCGCCGACACCATCATCTCCACCGCCGACACCATCATCTCCACCGCTGCACCTCGTCTCCGCTGTAACATCTAGGGTTGAATCTTGATTATTTCATAGGGAAAACTCTCCCGGTATTGATTACTCCTTGTTATTGATGCTATTGAGTGAAACCATTGAACCAAGGTTTATGTTCAGATTTTTATTCATCATCATATCACCTCTGATCATGTTCCATATGATGTCTTGTGAGTAGTTTGTTTAGTTCTTGAGGACATGGGTGAAGTCTAAATGTTAGTAGTGAACTATGTTGAGTAATATTTAATGGTTTGATATTTAAGTTGTGGTGTTATTCTTCTAGTGGTGTCATGTGAACTTCGACTACATGATACTTCACCTTTATGGGCCTAGGGGAATACATCTTGTATTCGTTTGCTAATTGTGGGGTTGCCGGAGTGACAGGAACCTGAACCCCCGTTGGTATATCGATGCATGAGGGATAGCAGGATCTCAGATTTTAAGGTTGTGGTTAGATTTATCTTAATTACTTTCTTGTATTTGCGGATGCTTGCAAGGGGTTTAATCACAAGTATGTATTAGTCCTAGGAAGGGCGGTGCATTAGCATAGGTTCACCCACACAACACTTATCAAAACAATGAAGATTAATCAACTATATGAAGCGAAAGCACTAGAATAAATTCCCGTGTGTCCTCAAGAACGTTTGGTCATCATAAGTAAACAAACCGGCTTGTCCTTTGTGCTAAAAAGGATTGGGCCACTCGCTGCAATTATTACTCTCGCATTTTACTTACTTGTATTTTATTATTCTGCTATATCAAAACCCCCTGAATACTTGTCTGTGAGCATTTACAGTGAATCCTTCATCGAAACTGCTTGTCAACACCTTCTGCTCCACGTTGGGTGATATGTCCCAAACGTATCTATAATTTATTATGTTCAATGCTACTTTTATGATGATACTCACCTGTTTTATACACATTATATGTCATTATTATGCATTTTCCGGCACTAACCTATTGACGAGATGCCGAAGAGCCAGTTGCTGTTTTCTGCTGTTTTTGGTTTCAGAAATCCTACAAAGGAAATATTCTCGGAATTGGACGAAATCAACGCCCAATGTCTTATTTTTCCACGAAGCTTCCAGAAGACCGAGGGAGAAACGAAGTGGGGCCACGGGGCGCCGACACACTAGGGCGGCGTGGCCAGGCCTGGGCCCGCGCGGCCCTGGCGTGTGGGGCCCCCGTGCCTCCTCCGACTCCGACCTTCCGCCTACATAAAGCCTTCGTCGCGAATACCCCAGTACCGAGAGCCACGATACGGAAAACCTTCCAGAGACGCCGCCGCCAATCCCATCTCGGGGGATTCAGGAGATCGCCTCCGGCACCCTGCCGGAGAGGGGAATCATCTCCCGGAGGGCTCTTCATCGCCATGATCGCCTCCGGATCGATGTGTGAGTAGTTCACCCCTGAACTATGGGTCCATAGCAGTAGATCTTATGAGCTGCCTATCATGATCAAGATCATCTATCTGTAATCCTACATGTTGTGTTTGTTGGGATCCGATGAATATTGAATACTATGTCAAGTTGATTATCAATCTATCATATATGTTGTTTATGTTCTTGCATGCTCTCCGTTGCTAGTAGAGGCTCTGGCCAAGTTGATACTTGTGACTCCAAGAGGGAGTATTTATGCTCGATAGTGGGTTCATGCCTCCATTGAATCTAGGACAGAGGTTGTGGATGTGCTGTGGCCACTAGGGACAAAACATCGATGCTTTGTCTAAGGATATTTGTGTTGATTACATTACGCACCATACTTAATGCAATTGTCTCGTTGTTTGCAAGTTAATACTGGAAGGGGTTCGGATGATAACCTCGAAGGTGGACTTTTTAGGCATAGATGCATGCTCGGATAGCGGTCTATGTACTTTGTCGTAATGCCCCGATTAAATCTCATAGTACTCATCATGATATATGTATGTGCATTGTTATGCCTTCTTTATTTGTCAATTGCCCAACTGTAATTTGTTCACCCAACATCTATTTATCTTATGGGAGAGACACCACTAGTGAACTGTGGACCCCGGTCCAATTCTTTACATCTGAAATACAATCTATCGCAATTGTTCTTTACTCGTTCTTCGCAAACAAACATCATCATCCACACTATACATCTAATCCTTTGTTTACGAGCAAGCCGGTGAGATTGACAACCTCACCGTTACGTTGGGGCAAAGTACTTTGATTGTGTTGTGCAGGTTCCACGTTGGCGCCGGAATCCCTGGTGTTGCGCCGCACTACACTCCGCCACCAACAACCTTCACGTGTTCCTTGACTCCTACTGGTTCGATAACCTTGGTTTCTTACTGAGGGAAACTTACTACTGTGCGCATCACACCTTCCTCTTGGGGTTCCCAACGGACGTGTCAACTACGCGCCATCATTGGGTTTGACACTCTTATTTATCGAAAGTACTACGATACACCCCATATACTTGTGGGTCATCATAATGCCCAATACCAAATTATCATAGTAATCATCTTGTCATGTATCAATCGATATTCTGTGTTTGCCCAGCCGTAATTTGTTTACCCAACATGCTATTTCTTTATGGCGAGACACCTCTAGTGAACTGTGGACCCCAGTCCTATTTCCTTTACTGATAAATTCTACTGCAATCATGTTTTGTTTACTTTCTGCAAACATCTCCTTCCATTCGATACGTATAATCCTTTGTGTTCAGCAAACCGGTGAGATTGACAACCTCACTGTAAGTTGGGGCAAAGTATTTGGATTGTGTTGTGTGCAGGTTCCACTTTGTTGCTGACGCCTGTAGTGCGTCCTGCCACTAGTCAGTCAGCAACACCTTCAGAAGTCACGCCTTTCTTCTACTGGTCGATTAAATCTTGGTTTCTTACTGAGGGAAAACTTGCTGCTGTGCTCATCACACCTTCCTCTTGGGGTTCCCCAACAGCGTGTCTACGTACGGCGAGCTTGGAAAATATGGAAACTAGTGGGGGTTGATTTTCTATTAATTTTAGAGGTGCAACACCTCAATACGAGAAATCAATAAAATCACCAAACTCGAAAACGTAACAAGTGATCTATGCAAAATTCGTTTTCGATGAACTAGAGCTTGTCATGGAAATAACCACAAGCTCGAAAACACCACATGGATAAGATCCAAATAACAACCAAGAAGGATGATGCAAGGATGCAAAGGTTTGACCGTACTCCGAGCGATACGACCGAGTTACTCACTCGAGAGTCCCTTGATAGTACGACCATTATCCTATAAATCGGTCTCCCAACTAAACCACGAGACCAGTAAGAAAGAAACCCTATCAAGAGCAAACCATAACCTTGCGCATTTCACTTGAGCTCGATGATCAAGATCTTGACCGCAACAAGGATGGAACGCCGTTCTTGATTGTGCTTGCTTGATGTCTTGCGGATTGCTCCCCCATAATACACTATAGGAGAGCTTCTTCTTCGGTGCATCTTCACATATCCATGAGCACATATGAATGGCAAGCTTCAAGCATGTGAGCTTTTCGAGTTGAATCATCTTGAACTTGCACCTCATTTGTTCGTATTGCAACCTTGACACCAACTAATCGTTCAAGCATTGCCTTATGGACAACTCCTACACATATAACTCAATGCAACCATTAGTCCATAGGGATTGTCATTAATTACCAAAACCACACATGGGGGCTCTATGCACTTTCAAAAGTAGTCTAAAAACTATTGTGGCAAGTATTATGTCCTATGCATTTTTAGTTCTTATAAGTTGCTTGTTGTGTGATAACCATGCTTTCATGGGGAACACCATGAATATTCTTTTGTTGAATATCATGTGAATTACTATGCATGCTCATCTTGTTTGAAGTAAGGGAGATTTACCATGAGTTGCAAAGGTTTGAGTATGCATATTGTTAGAGAGGAACATTGTGTTCACATGGTGGAAGTTTCAGCTGGGCAAAAGTCCAAATATCTGTTGTCCTTGTTTTCCCGGTATGGATGTGTACAAAAAATTGAGATACATCAAAATTGAGAAATCAAATGAGATTCATCTCCTAGGACCTTTGTACAGGAGGCAAGGATGTACCCCCTTGTGACAATTGGTTAAAACATATGTATGTGATGAAAATCCGTGGAAGTCCAAACTAATTAGGACAAGATGTGAGCACTATTAGTATATTATGCATGATGCAAGCAAACTTATAGGAAGTAATTATGCATAAGGCATACTATTTATTACTACCGTTGACATAAGTAGCAACTCTCAAAATAAATATTTTCAACACTCCTATTGCTTTTAAAATAAAAAGCTCTAGCACATGGGTAATCCCTGCTTCCCTCTGCGAATGGCCTTTCTTTTACATTTATGTTGAGTCTCCACCTTCTACTTTATGCACCAATTAAGAGAGCATAGTTGTAATTCTTAGTGCAATGTGCATAGTCCTAGACTTATTATCGATTGATTCATGATTGTGCTATTGCTTGCTCTCAAATTATTTGTATCTAGTCACCCTTTGAACTTTGAAGGCGTCCTTGCATTTACGTTTTGCTATTCCATAAGCAAATGTTGAGTACTACTTTATTATGTTTACTCTATGATCATAAACACACAATTGCTTTTAATGCACTATTATTCATGATCTTTTGTTTCAGTTACTCTTCATGTTATAACATAGTTGCTAAGTTTAATTGAATTATATCCATCATGCCTATGTTAGAGTACTTAGATCCCAGCTCACAATGCTTTACATGCTTGATCAAGATTGTGTTGGCTTCATGTCACCTCAAAAATTATTTTGTTATCACTTACCTACTCGAGGACGAGCAGGAGTTAAGCTTGGGGATGCTTGATACGTCTCAAACGTATCTATAATTTTTGATGCTCCATGCTTGTTTTACACCAATTCATATGTGTTTTGTTTACACTTCGTTGCACTTTTACATAATTTCGGCACTAACCAATTAACAAGATGCCACAGTGTCAGTTCCTTGTTTTCTGTTGTTTTTGTATTTCAGAAAAGTTGTACAGAAAATATTCTCAGAATTGGACGATAGAAAAGCCGAAGTCAATATTTTACCGAAACGAAGACAAAGTCCAGAGGGGGGACGAAGAGGCGCACCAGGGCGCCCACACCACCCCTAGGCGTGGCCTAGGGATGGCCCGCGCCTAGGGTAGGTGTGGGTCCCACAGGCGCCCCACCGACCTGAATCCTCCGCCTATTTATACATCTTCTCGGGAAAACCCTGGATACCCGAGCCTCCATCCACAAAAAGTTCCGTCGCGGCCGCCATCGCCAAACCCATCTCGGGGGTTCTGAAGCTCTTCCCGGCACCCTGCCGGAGGGGGAAATCATCGCCGGAGGCATTGATGCGCGTACAGCACGCGTCCGTTGGGAACCCCAAGAGGAAGGTGTGATGCGTACAGCGGCAAGTTTTCCCTCAGAAAAAAACCAAGGTTTATCGAACCAGGAGGAGCCAAGAAGCACGTTGAAGGTTGATGGCGGCGAGATGTAGTGCGGCGCAACACCGGGATTCCGGCGCCAACGTGGAACCCGCACAACACAACCAAAGCACTTTGCCCCAACGTAACAGGTGAGGTTGTCAATCTCACCGGCTTGCTGTAACAAAGGATTAGATGTATAGTGTGGATGATGATTGTTTGCAAAGAACAAGTAAAGAACAATAGCAGCAGATTTGTATTTCAGATGTAAAGAATAGGACCGGGGTCCACAGCTCACTAGAGGTGTCTCTCCCATAAGATAAATAGCATGTTGGGTGAACAAATTACAGTCGGGCAATTGACAAATAGAGAGGGCATGACCATGCACATACATGATATGATGAGTATTGTGAGATTTAATTGGGCATTACGACAAAGTACATAGACCGCTATCCAACGATGCATCTATGCCTAAAAAGTCCACCATCGAGTTATCATTCGAACCCCTTCCAGTATTAAGTTGCAAACAACAGACAATTGCATTAAGTATGGTGCGTAATGTAATCAATAACTACATCCTTGGACATAGCATCAATGTTTTATCTCTAGTGGCAACAACACATCCACAACCTTAGAACTTTCTTCGTCACCGTCCCGCATTTAATGGAGGCATGAACCCACTATCGAGCATAAATACTCCCTCTTGGAATTAAGAGTAAAAACTTGGCCGAGCCTCTACTAATAACGGAGAGCATGCAAGATCATAAACAACACATAGGTAATAGATTGATAATCAACATAACATAGTATTCTCTATCCATCGGATCCCGACAAACACAACATATAGAATTACGGATAGATGATCTTGATCATGTTAGGCAGCTCACAAGATCCGACAATGAAGCACATGAGGAGAAGACGACCATCTAGCTACTGCTATGGACCCATAGTCCAGGGGTGAACTACTCACTCATCACTCCGGAGGCGACCATGGCGGTGAAGAGTCCTCCGGGAGATGATTCCCCTCTCCGGCAGGGTGCCGGAGGCGATCTCCAGAATCCCCCGAGATGGGATTGGCGGCGGCGGCGTCTCAGTAAGGTTTTCCGTATCGTGGTTCTCGGTACTGGGGGTTTCGCGATGAAGGCTATATGTAGGCGGAAGGGCAGGTAAAGGGGCTTCACGAGGGGCCCACACAACAGGCCGGCGCGGCCAGGGCTTGGGCCGCGCCGCCCTGGTGTGTCGCCACCTCGTGGCCCCACTTCGTCTATCCCTCGGTCTTCCGGAAGCTTCGTGCAAAAATAGGACCACGGGCGTTGATTTCGTCCAATTCCGAGAATATTTCCTTACTAGGATTTCTGAAACCAAAAACAGCGAGAAAACGAAGAATCGGCTCTTCGGCATCTCGTTAATAGGTTAGTGCCGGAAAATGCATAAATACGACATATAATGTGTATAAAACATGTAGATATCATCAATAATGTGGCATGGAACATAAGAAATTATCGATACGTCGGAGACGTATCAGCATCCCCAAGCTTAGTTCTTGCTCGTCCCGAGCAGGTAAACGATAACAAAGATAATTTCGGAGTGACATGCCATCATAACCTTGATCATACTATTGTAAGCATATGTAATGAATGCAGCGATCAAAACAATGATAATGACATGAGTAAACAAATGAATCATAAAGCAAAGACTTTTCATGAATAGCACTTCAAGACAAGCATCAATAAGTCTTGCATAAGAGTTAACTCATAAAGCAATAATCGAAGTAAAGGTATTGAAGCAACACAAAGGAAGATTAAGTTTCAGCGGTTGCTTTCAACTTATAACATGTATATCTCATGGATAATTGTCAACATAGAGTAATATAACAAGTGCAATATGCAAGTATGTAGGAATCAATGCACGATTCACACAAGTGTTTGCTTCTTGAGGTGGAGAGAAATAGGTGAACTGACTCAACATAAAAGTAAAAGAAAGACCCTTCGCGAGAGGGAAGCATTGATTGCTATATTTGTGCTAGAGCTTTGGTTTTGAAAACAAGAAACAATTTTGTCAACGGTAGTAATAAAGCATATGTATCATGTAAATTATATCTTACAAGTCGCAAGCCTCATGCATAGTATACTAATAGTGCCCGCACCTTGTCCTAATTAGCTCGGAATACCGGGATTATCGCAATACACATGTTTTAACCAAGTGTCACAAAGGGGTACCTCTATGCCGCCTGTACAAAGGTCTAAGGAGAAAGCTCGCATTTTGGATTTCTCGCTTTTGATTATTCTCAACTTAGACATCCATACCGGGACAACATAGACAACGAGATAATGGACTCCTCTTTAATGCATAAGCATGTAGCAACAATTAATGTTCTCATATGAGATTGAGGATATATGTCCAAAACTGAAACTTCCACCATGATTCATGGCTTTAGTTAGCGGCCCAATGTTCTTCTCTAACAATATGCATGCTCTAACCATTAAATGAGTGGTAAATATCCCTTCAGACAAGACGGACATGCATAGCAACTCACATGATATTCAACAAAGAGTAGTTGATGGCGTCCCCAGGAACATGGTTATCGCACAACAAGCAACTTAATAAGAGATAAAGTGCATAAGTACATATTCAATACCACAATAGTTTTTAAGCTATTTGTCCCATGAGCTATATCTTGCAAAGGTAAAGAATGGAAATTTTAAAGGTAGCACTCAAGCAATTTACTTTGGAATGGCGGAGAAATACCATGTAGTAGGTAGGTATGGTGGACACAAATAACATAGTGGTTGGCTCAAGGATTTTGGATGCATGGGAAGTATTCCCTCTCGATACAAGGTTTAGGCTAGCAAGGTTATTTGAAACAAACACAAGGATGAACCGGTGCAGCAAAACTCACATAAAAGACATATTGTAAACATTATAAGACTCTACACCGTCTTCCTTGTTGTTCGAGACTCAATACTAGAAATTATCTAGACTTTAGAGAGACCAAATATGCAAACCAAATTTTAGCAAGCTCTAGGTATTTCTTCATTAATGGGTGCAAAGTATATGATGCAAGAGCTTAAACATGAGCACAACAATTACCAAGTATCAAATTATTCAAGACATTTTAGAATTACTACATGTAGCATTTCCCGATTCCAACCATATAACAATTTAACGAAGAAGATTCAACCTTCGCCATGAATACTATGAGTAAAGCCTAAGGACATATTTGTCCATATGCAACAGTGGAGCGTGTCTCTCTCCCACACAATGAATGCTAGGATCCATTTTATTCAAACAAAAACAAAAAAAAAACAAACCGACGCTCCAAGCAAAGCACATAAGATGTGATGGAATAAAAATATAGTTTCAGGGGAGGAACCTGATAATGTTGTCGATGAAGAAGGGGATGCCTTGGGCATCCCCAAGCTTAGACGCTTGAGTCTTCTTAAAATATGCAGGGGTGAACCACCGGGGCATCCCCAAGCTTAGAGGTTTCACTCTCCTTGATCATATTGTATCATCTCCCTCTCTTGATCCTTGAAAACTTCCTCCACACCAAACTCGAAACAACTCATTAGAGGGTTAGTGCATAATAAAAATTCACATGTTCAGAGGTGACACAAGCATTCTTAACACTTCGGACATTGCATAAAGCTACTTGGACATTAATGGAACAAAGAAATTCATCCATCATAGCAAAAGAGGCAATGCGAAATAAAAGGCAGAATCTGTCAAAACAGAACGATCCGTAAAGATGGGTTTTATCGAGGCACCGGACTTGCTCAAATGAAAATGCTCAAATTTAATGAAAGTTGCGTACATATCCGAGGATCACGCAAGTAAATTGGCATATTTTTCCGAGCTACCTACAGAGAGGCAGGTCGAAATTTGTGACAACAAAGAAATGCTGTTCTACACGCAGTAATCCAAATCTAGTATGAACCTTACTATCAACGACTTTACTTGGCACAACAATGCACAAAACTAAGATAAGGAGAGGTTGCTACAGTAGTAAACAACTTCCAAGACTCAAATATAAAATAAAATTACTCGTGGTAAAAACATGGGTTGTCTCCCATAAGCGCTTTTCTTTAACGCCTTTTAGCTAGGCGCAGAAAGTGTGTATCAAGTATTGTCAAGAGACGAAGTATCAACATCATAACTTGTTCTAATAATAGATTCAAAAGGTAACTTCATTCTCTTTCTAGGGAAGTGTTCCATACCTTTCTTGAGAGGAAATTGATATTTAATATTACCTTCCTTCATATCAATGATAGCTCCAACAGTTCGAAGAAAAGGTCTTCCCAATATAATGGGACAAGATGCATTGCATTCAATATCCAAGACAACAAAATCAACGGGGACATTGCTAACGGTAATGCGAACATTATCAACTCTCCCCAAAGGTTTCTTTATAGCATTATCAACAAGATTAACATCCAAATAACAATTTTTCAATGGTGGCAAGTCAAGCATATTATAAATTTTCTTAGGCATAACGGAAATACTTGCACCAAGATCACATAAAGTATTACAATCAAAGTCATTGACCTTCATCTTAATGATGGGCTCCCAACCATCCTCTAGCTTCCTAGGAATAGAAGCTTCACGTTCTAGTTTCTCTTCTCTAGCTTTTATGAGAGCATTTGTAATATGTTTTGTGAAAGCCAAGTTTATAGCACTAGCATTAGGACTCTTAGCAAGTTTTTGTAAGAACTTTATAACTTCAGAGATGTGGCAATCATAAAAATCCAAACCATTATAATCTAAAGCAATGGGATCATCATCCCCAATGTTGGAAAAAATTTCAGCAGTTTTATCACAGGCAGTTTCAGCAGTTTTAGCAGTTTTCGGCAGTTTTGCGGGCTTTGCATTAGAAGTGGAAACATTGCCAACACCAATTATTTTACCATTGATAGTAGGAGGTGCAGCAACATGTGAATCATTAACATTACTAGTGGTGGTAATAGTCCAAACTTTAGCTACATTATTCTCTTTAGCTAGTTTTTCATTTTCTTCTCTTTCCCACCTAGCATGCAATTCGGCCATCAATCTTATATTCTCATTAATTCTAACTTGGATGGCATTTTCTGTAGTAACAATTTTATTTTCAATATCCTTATTAGGCATAACTTTCGATTTCAAAAGATCAACATCGAGAGGCAAGACTATCAACCTTAGAAGCGAGAATATCAATTTTATTGAGCTTTTCCTCAACAGATTTGTTAAAAGCAGTTTGTGTACTAATAAATTATTTAAGCATAGCTTCAAGTCCAGGGGGTGTGTTCCTATTATTTTTGTAAGAATTCCCATAAGAATTACCATAACTATTACCATTATTATAAGGATATGGCCTATAGTTGTTACTAGAATTGTTCCGATAAGCATTGTTGTTGAAATTATTATTTTTAATGAAGTTCACATCAACATGTTCTTCTTGGGCAACCAATGAAGCTAACGGAACGTTATTAGGATCAACATTAGTCCTATCATTCACAAGCATAGACATAATAGCATCAATCTTATCACTCAAGGAAGAGGTTTCTTCGACGGAATTTACCTTCTTACCTTGTGGAGCTCTTTCCGTGTGCCATTCGGAGTAATTAATCATCATATTATCAAGAAGCTTTGTTGCTTCACCAAGAGTGATGGACATAAAGGTACCTCCAGCAGCTGAATCCAATAGGTTCCGCGAAGAAAAGTTCGGTCCTGCATAAAAGGTTTGGATGATCATCCAAGTAGTCAGTCCATGGGTTGGGCAATTTTTAACCAAAGATTTCATTCTTTCCCAAGCTTGTGCAACATGCTCATTATGTAATTGTTTAAAATTCATTATTCTACTCCTCAAAGATATAATTTTAGCAGGGGGATAATATCTACCAATAAAAGCATCCTTGCATTTAGTCCATGAATCAATACTATTCTTAGGCAGAGATAGCAACCAATATTTAGCTCTTCCTCTTAATGAGAAAGGAAACAATTTTAATTTTATAATGTCACCATCTACATCTTTATACTTTTGCATTTCACACAATTCAACAAAATTATTAAGATGGGCAACAGCATCATCAGAACTAACACCAGAAAATTGCTCTCGCATAACAAGATTCAGTATGGTTTAATTTCAAAGAATTCTGCTTGTAGGATAACGTTGCATAGAAAACAAAAATTTTCCTACCGCGAACACGCAATCCAAGCCAAGATGCAATCTAGAAGACGGTAGCAACGAGGGGTATCGAGTCTCACCCTTGAAGAGATTCCAAAGCCTACAAGATGAGGCTCTTGTTGCTGCGGTAGACGTTCACTTGCCGCTTGCAAAAGCGCGTAGAAGATCTTGATCACGATCGGTTCCGGCGCCACGAACAGGCAGCACCTCCGTACTCGGTCACACATTCGGTTGTTGATGAAGACGACGTCCTTCTCCCCGTTCCAGCGGGCAGCGGAAGTAGTAGCTCCTCCTTGAATCCGGCAGCACGACGGCGTGGTGGCGGTGGCGATGGAGATCTCCGGCGGAGCTTCGCTAAGCGTGCGGGAGAAGAGGAGGAGAGAGGGGCGGCTAGGGTTGGGAGAGGAGGTGGCCGGCCACCTATGGGTGCGGCCAAGCTATGGGCTTGTGGTGGTCAGCCCCTCTCCTATGCCCCTCATTATATAGGTGGAATCCCCAAGAGTTGTAGTCCAAGTCTTCGAATAAGACCCCAACACCAAAACTTCCCAAAGGTGGGAAACCTACTCAAGGAGGGAGTCCTACCCAAGGTGGGACTCCCACCTTTTCCTTAGGTGGGGTGGCCGGCCACCTCTAGGTGGAGCCCACCGGGGACTCCTCCTTTAGGGTTTGGCTGGCCAAGCTTGTGGAGTCCTTCCGGGACTCCACCTTCCATAGTGCGTTTCTTCCGGACTTTTCTAGAACCTTCTAGAACCTGCCATAAATGCACCGGATCATTTCCAAACTTGGAATATGACTTCCTATATATGAATCTTATTCTCCGGACCATTCCGGAACTCCTCGTGATGTCCGGGATCTCATCCGGGACTCCGAACAAATATTCGAACTCCATTCCATATTCAAGTTCTACCATTTCAACATCCAACTTTAAGTGTGTCACCCTACGGTTCGTGAACTATGTGGACATGGTTGAGTACTCACTCCGACCAATAACCAATAGCGGGATCTGGAGATCCATAATGGCTCCCACATATTCAACGATGACTTTAGTGATCGAATGAACCATTCACATACGATACCAATTCCCTTTATCACGCGATATTTTACTTGTCCGAGGTTTGATCTTCGGTATCACTCTATACCTTGTTCAACCTCGTCTCCGACAAGTACTCTTTACTCGTACCGTGGTATGTGGTCTCTTATGAACTCATTCATATGCTTGCAAGACATTAGACGACATTCCACCGAGAGGGCCCGAGTATATCTATCCGTCATTGGGATGGACAAATCCCACTCGTTGATCCATATGCCTCAACTCATACTTTCCGGATACTTAATCCCACCTTTATAACCACCCATTTACGCTGTGGCGTTTGATGTAATCAAAGTACCTTTCCGGTATAAGTGATTTACATGATCTCATGGTCATAAGGACTAGGTAACTATGTATCGAAAGCTTTATAGCAAATAACTTAATGACGAGATCTTATGCTACGCTTAATTGGGTGTGTCCATTACATCATTCATACAATGATATAACCTTGTTATTAATAACATCCAATGTTCATGATTATGAAACTAATCATCCATTAATCAACAAGCTAGTTAAGAGGCATACTAGGGACTCTTTGTTTGTCTACATATCACACATGTACTAATGTTTCGGTTAATACAATTATAGCATGATATATAAACATTTATCATAAACATAAAGATATAAATAATAACCACTTTATTATTGCCTCTAGGGCATATCTCCTTCAGTCTCCCACTTGCACTAGAGTCAATAATCTAGTTTACATTTGTAAAGATATAACACCTTGGCCTTATGGTGCTTTATCATGTATTGCTCACGGGAGAGGTTTTTAGTCAACGGATCTGACACGCTCAGAAACGTATGTATTTTGTAATTCATCTGCGTCTCAACGCATCACTCATTTCCAAATGAGTCGGCATTAAATATGTTTGATCTTCTGGTGGAACCTTAATTCCATTGTCTCGAAATATGTCACTAATATTGTCACACACAATATAGCTTCAAAGTTCTGACTCTGTCGGAACTGCACCAAGTTCTCAAAGAACCTCTTGACTTAACATCCTTTGTCATTGTCAAAATAATGACATACTCTGCCTTCTTTTGTAGAATCCGTCATAATATTTAGAACTCTTCTAAATCTAGCATAGACAACTTCTAGCTCATTGTGCTACCTTTTAAACAACACTTAGTCTAATTTGAGATTGAAATTATATTTTATATGTGACAAAACCAATATCGGTGTAACACCTTACAGCGATTTGTTTGTCATTTCTTCATACAAAAATATATATATATATCCTTAGTTCTTCTAAAGTACTCAAGGATATTCTTACTTGTCGTCCAATGATCATCATATGAATCATTCTGGTATATGCTCATAACACTTTATAGCACATGATATCTGATTGTGTACATATTATTCGTGATCTATAATCACTCATGTGTTTTTACTCATTGAGTGTCAGATACACTCAAGTCTTGTTAAACCTTCACATGACAAGAATATTTTCTTAATATTTCTATATTGAACTACTTCAATATCCATCATATGTACTTTGACTTAAACTTATTTATGTGTTTCAATCTATCTTCATAGATCTTGACACTAAATTTGTTTCAGTCCACATCCTTTCATTGAAGTTAATTCTCAATGAAACCTTTTTAATCAAGTATATAATTACATCATTTATAACCAACTATATGTCACCTACATAAAGTATTATAAATGTGTCTTAGCGCTCCCACTTAATTTCTTGCAAATGCAAGCCTCTTCATCGTCTCCGATGAAATCAAAAACTCTTTGACTATTTCATCTGGTGAAGATTCCAACTCCGCAATACTTACTTCATCCAATTGAAGTTCGTATACCTATCTAGTATTCCACGGACCAGCAAAACTCTTGGTTGTATCTTGTATACACCTTTAATACATAATTCTGATAAGTAATGTATTTTGCCATCATAGCATATCTCATAAAAGAAATATGTAGTGATTACTAGAATAATCCACATAGACTATAAGCATTGCTACGGAAGATCTTATCTTATCGTATTCAACTCTTTGAACTTTGTCGTAAACAATTTTTCGATAAGTCAAGCTTTCTTCAAGGATATTTCATCCAAGTCTATCAATTTCATAGATCCATTTACTTTCATAAAGTATTCATCTATCTTGGATTTCATGGCGCATGGCCATTTTAATGGAGTCGGGGCCCATCATAACTTCTTTGTTTTGTAGTTGGTTTATCATTGTTCAAAATCAATCCTTTGTCCACAAATCATTTATTTGATCACAAAGTAAACCATACCTACAAGGTTCAATATGTACTTCGATCTCCATGGCTAAAACACTTTGTAGTCATGAGAGCCATGATACGTCGTGGCCGCTTCCGAAACCAATTCCGATGTTGCGCTACTCGATCATTATGCTCGGGTTCATAAACCTTATCAAATTATATTGTCCTCCCACTCAAATACTTCACTCGAAACAATTTCTCGGAAATAAGAAACATTGACAAACACTTTTGTCTTTGTCTCGTGGGAAGAATTCCCAATTAAATCTCCGGGATAACCAACAAAGACATTCATCCGATTTTGGTTGACTATTAGGGTTTATACCCATGCCATAACTTGTATGGTGTCATTTCAACGGATCATGATGATGCTCTATTCGAGTGTAAAAGCGGTAGTCACTAAAGCATAATCCACAAAAATATAATGGCATCAATATTTTATCTCATCATTGATCCAACAAAGTTTGGATATATCTCTTGGATACTTCATCATCACTATGATACTCCAAGAAACGTAAGTTGTAGAACAATTTCATAACTCTCTTAGATGTTCGCTAAAACTCGTAATTCAAATATTTCCACCATGATCCAATCATAGATATTTGATTTCTATTACGATGATTTCCACTTCATACTGAAATTTATTTGAATCCATTCAAATGTTTCAAACTTCTTCCTTATTGAATATATCCATATATATACTCAATTCATTGTTGGAAGTTTTTATGAAGTAGAAGAATCTCCCGCACACAACTATGCCCAGTGAACCACATACATCAGCATGTATGTTTCCACTAAGTTAGTTGCCCGTTCAACTCTTGGCCTATGAACGGTATTTTAGTCATTCTTTTTAGAAAAGATTTGCAAGCACCAAATGATTCAAAACTCAAATGACTCCAAAAATCCATTTGCATGGAGTTCCTTCATGCATTCCTTTCTAACATGACCTAAATGGCGGTTCCACAAATAAGTGGAATTCAAATCATTTGCCTTATGGCATTTTAGCGTCAGTGTTATGTATGTGTGTTTCACCATTAAGATTTATAATAACTTATCCATCGTTCATGGAGTAATGTCATAATTTGAACAACTCATTGTTTTCATTTGACCAGAGCAAAATAACAATTATTAAGTTCTTTATTATAAATTCTAAGGGCTTAGATAGAATGCCAACGACGAACATAATAACACTTTATTTTGTTCCAGACGTGTATTCCTATCATATTCCTTGTCAGTCACTTAGGCCATTGTATTCTTGTATTGTGTTGTTTTGTATGACACTTCATACCAACCAATATAGTACTAATACCCAAGAATTTCATTGCGTGACTAAACTAGGAATACATCCATAACATGTATATCATTTATATACACCTGAGCTAGACTTTCTAGTCTTTTCTTTCTTTCTGCCAGAATATCTTTTGCAGTTTCTCTTTTAGCTTTCCTCATTATTCAGAAAAACACTTCAACATCAATAACTTCTAGGTTTGTTGGTCAAATACCAATAACCTTGAGGTTCTTACTTTGAAGTTGATCATCATATGACAAGTGTTCTAGATTTCACTTATTAGTAACTATGATGAACAATTTCACTCATAATTTTATCCATCAATTCATGACAACTTTTTGAGACCATGTCTGTACATGCTAGGCTCATAAAGTTTAACCTTAGTATTTGCATGTGCAAATCTGGTTTGCACCCGTTGTAAGCACACGTAGAATCTATAACACCCGATCATCACGTGATGCTTCGAAACGACGAGTCTTAGCAACGGTGCATACTAAGGATGATAACTTCATGGATATGCGTATATCATTAGTGCCCCAATAGTTGGAGGATTGTGACGTCTGGCGTCTTCAACCTTCATACATTCCCATAAAACTTATGAGTTTATGTAGTCTCACCAAATTATATTATATCATCTTGCAATAAGGTCTTAGATATCACATATATCTCATACCTTGATTATTTCTGAAAACTAAATTTTCAGCTCCTTACTTTTCAAACAAATTTGAACTTCAAGTTTTACGGAGACAAGATAACTTTAGGTACTAATTGAAACCATAGCTCTTTGAATCAACAATGTGAGGTTTACTAAAAGTTTGCAATAGGACTTAATCAATTCTTGATTCTTTAACAATACGGTACCAATCCGTAAAGTTTCTTGTCAGATTTTAACAGTATTTCTATCTCAATTACAAGACTAGCGCATGGTAGAAAACGGATGCCAATACTACAAAATTAATTCAAAATACTACTCGGACTATGTTTATGATAATTAGTTCATGTTTTAATCTAATTACTAATGAACTCCCACTTAATACAACATCCCTCATAGTTGTTAAGTGGTACACGATCCAAATCCACTACACCAAAACCGATCATCACGTGAGATGATGTAGCTTCAATGGTGAACATCAACATGTTGATCATATCATCCATATGACTCGTGTTCAACCTTTCGGTTTCCGTTGTCCCGAGGCCATGTCTGTACATGCTAGGCTCGTCAAGCAAACCCAAGTATTCCGCGTGTGCAACATGGCTTACATCCGTTGTATGTCGAGTTTATCACACCCGATCATCACGAGATGCTTCAAAACGTCGAACAATGCAACGGTGCATACGAGGGAAGAACACTTTATTATCTTGATATTAATGTGAGGGATCATCTTATAATGCTACCGTCGCGATCTAAGCAAAATAAGATGCATAAAGGATTAACATCACATGCAATTCATATGTGATATGATATGGCCCTTTAGTCTTTGCGCCTTCGATCTTCATCTCCAAAGCACGGACATGATCTCCATCATCAACGGGCATGATCTCCATCATCGTCGGCGTAGCGTCAAGGTTCATGGCGCCATCTTCATGGTTGTTCACCTCATGTAGCAACTATTACAACCACTTTGAAATACTACTCAACATGAAATTTAAAGACAACCATAAGGCTCCTGCCGGTTGCCACAATACAATAATGATCATCTCATACATATTCATCATCACATTATGGCCATATCACATCACCAAACCCTGCAAAAACAAGTTAGACGCTCTCTAATTTGGTTTGCATATTTTACGTGGTTTAGGGTTTTCGATATAGATCTAATCTACCTACGAACATGAACCACAACGTTGATACTAATGTTGTCAATAGAAGAGTAAATTGAATCTTTACTATAGTAGGAGAGACAGACACCCGCAAAGCCTCTTATGCAATACAAGTTGCATGTCGAACGAGGAACAAGTCTCATGAACGCGGTCATGTAAAGTTAGTCCGGGCCGCTTCATCCCACTATGCCACAAAGATGCAAAGTACTCAAACTAAAGATAACAAGAGCATCAACGCCCACAAAACCATTGTGTTCTACTCGTGCAACCATCTATGCATAGACACGGCTCGATACCACCGTAGGATAACGTTGCATAGAAAACAAAAAATTTCCTACCGCGAACACGCAATCCAAGCCAAGATGCAATCTAGAAGACGGTAGCAACGAGGGGGTATCGAGTCTCACCCTTGAAGAGATTCCAAAGCCTACAAGATGAGGCTCTTGTTGCTGCGGCAGACGTTCACTTGCCGCTTGCAAAAGCGCGTAGAAGATCTTGATCACGATCGGTTCCGGCGCCACGAACAGGCAGCACCTCCGTACTCGGTCACACGTTCGGTTGTTGATGAAGACGACGTCCTTCTCCCCGTTCCGGCCGGGCAGCGGAAGTAGTAGCTCCTCCTTGAATCCGGCAGCACGGCGGCGTGGTGGCGGTGGCGATGGAGATCTCCGGCGGAGCTTCGCTAAGCGTGCGGGAGAAGAGGAGGAGAGAGGGGGCGGCTAGGGTTGGGAGAGGAGGTGGCCGGCCACCTATGGGTGCGGCCAAGCTATGGGCTTGTGGTGGTCAGCCCCCTCTCCTATGCCCCTCATTATATAGGTGGAATCCCCAAGAGTTGTAGTCCAAGTCTTCGAATAAGACCCCAACACCAAAACTTCCCAAAGGTGGGAAACCTACTCAAGGAGGAGTCCTACCCAAGGTGGGACTCCCACCTTTTCCTTAGGTGGGGTGGCCGGCCACCTCTAGGTGGAGCCCACCGGGGACTCCTCCTTTAGGGTTTGGCTGGCCAAGCTTGTGGAGTCCTTCCGGGACTCCACCTTCCATAGTGCGTTTCTTCCGGACTTTTCTAGAACCTTCTAGAACCTGCCATAAATGCACCGGATCATTTCCAAACTTGGAATATGACTTCCTATATATGAATCTTATTCTCCGGACCATTCCGGAACTCCTCGTGATGTCCGGGATCTCATCCGGGACTCGAACAAATATTCGAACTCCATTCCATATTCAAGTTCTACCATTTCAACATCCAACTTTAAGTGTGTCACCCTACGGTTCGTGAACTATGTGGACATGGTTGAGTACTCACTCCGACCAATAACCAATAGCGGGATCCGGAGATCCATAATGGCTCCCACATATTCAACGATGACTTTAGTGATCGAATGAACCATTCACATACGATACCAATTCCCTTTGTCACGCGATATTTTACTTGTCCGAGGTTTGATCTTCGGTATCACTCTATACCTTGTTCAACCTCGTCTCCAGACAAGTACTCTTTACTCGTACCGTGGTATGTGGTCTCTTATGAACTCATTCATATGCTTGCAAGACATTAGACGACATTCCACCGAGAGGGCCCGGAGTATATCTATCCGTCATTGGGATGGACAAATCCCACTTGTTGATCCATATGCCTCAACTCATACTTTCCGGATACTTAATCCCACCTTTATAACCACCCATTTACGCAGTGGCGTTTGATGTAATCAAAGTACCTTTCCGGTATAAGTGATTTACATGATCTCATGGTCATAAGGACTAGGTAACTATGTATCGAAAGCTTTATAGCAAATAACTTAATGACGAGATCTTATGCTACGCTTAATTGGGTGTGTCCATTACATCATTCATACAATGATATAACCTTGTTATTAATAACATCCAATGTTCATGATTATGAAACTAATCATCCATTAATCAACAAGCTAGTTAAGAGGCATACTAGGGACTCTTTGTTTGTCTACATATCACACATGTACTAATGTTTCGGTTAATACAATTATAGCATGATATATAAACATTTATCATAAACATAAAGATATAAATAATAACCACTTTATTATTGCCTCTAGGGCATATCTCCTTCACTGCTGTAGTAGCAGGTGGAGCAATAGGTGTGCATAAGAAATCATTATTATTTGTGGTTGTGAAGTCACACAACTTAGTATTCTCAGGAGTGGCCATTTTAGCAGTAGTAAATAAAGCAAACTAGATAAAATAAATGCAAGTAACTAATTTTTTTGTGTTTTTGATATAGAGTGCAAGACAGTAAATAATGTAAAGCTAGCAACTAATTTTTTTGTGTTTTGATATAATGCAGCAAACAAGAAAGTAAATAAAATAAAGCAAGACAAAAAAAAAGTAAAGAGATTGGATTGTGGAGACTCCCCTTGCAGCGTGTCTTGATCTCCCCGGCAACGGCGCCAGAAAATATGCTTGATGCGCGTACAGCACGCGTCCGTTGGGAACCCCAAGAGGAAGGTGTGATGCGTACAGCGGCAAGTTTTCCCTCAGAAAGAAACCAAGGTTTATCGAACCAGGAGGAGCCAAGAAGCACGTTGAAGGTTGATGGCGACGAGATGTAGTGCGGCGCAACACCACGGATTCCGGCGCCAACGTGGAACCTGCACAACACGACCAAAGCACTTTGCCCCAACGTAACAGTGAGGTTGTCAATCTCACCAACTTGCTATAACAAAGGATTAGATGTATAGTGTGGATGATGATTGTTTGCAAAGAACAGTAAAGAACAATAGCAGCAGATTTGTATTTCAGATGTAAAGAATAGGACCGGGGTCCACAGTTCACTAGAGGTGTCTCTCCCATAAGATAAATAGCATTTTGGGTGAACAAATTACAGTCGGGCAATTGACAAATAGAGAGGGCATGACCATGCACATACATGATATGATGAGTATTGTGAGATTTAATTGGGCATTACGACAAAGTACATAGACCGCTATCCAAGCATGCATCTATGCCTAAAAGTCCACCTTCGAGTTATCATCCGAACCCCTTCCGGTATTAAGTTGCAAACAACGAGACAATTGCATTAAGTATGGTGTGTAATGTAATCAATAACTACATCCTTGGACATAGCATCAATGTTTTATCCCTAGTGGCAACAAGCACATCCACAACCTTAGAACTTTCGTCACTCGTCCCGCATTTAATGGAGGCATGAACCCACTATCGAGCATAAATACTCCCTCTTGGAGTTAAGAGTAAAAACTTGGCCGAGCCTCTACTAATAACGGAGAGCATGCAAGATCATAAACAACACATAGGTAATAGATTGATAATCAACATAACATAGTATTCTCTATCCATCGGATCCCGACAAACACAACATATAGAATTACGAGATAGATGATCTTGATCATGTTAGGCAGCTCACAAGATCCGACAATGAAGCACATGAGGAGAAGACGACCATCTAGCTACTGCTATGGACCCATAGTCCAGGGGTGAACTACTCACTCATCACTCCGGAGGCGACCATGGCGGTGAAGAGTCCTCCGGGAGATGATTCCCCTCTCCGGCGAGGGTGCCGGAGGCGATCTCCGAATCCCCGAGATGGGATTGGCGGCGGCGGCGTCTCGGTAAGGTTTTCCGTATCGTGGTTCTCGATGCGGGGGTTTCGCGACGAAGGCTATATGTAGGCGGAAGGGCAGGTAAAGGGGCGTCACGAGGGGCCCACACAACAGGCCGGCGCGGCCAGGGCTTGGGCCGCGCCGCCCTGGTGTGTCGCCACCTCGTGGCCCCACTTCGTCTATCCCTCGGTCTTCTGGAAGCTTCGTGCAAAAATAGGACCCTGGACGTTGATTTCGTCCAATTCCGAGAATATTTCCTTACTAGGATTTCTGAAACCAAAAACAGCAGAAAACAACAACTGGCTCTTCGGCATCTCGTTAATAGGTTAGTGCCGGAAAATGCATAAATACGACATATAATGTGTATAAAACATGTAGATATCATCAATAATGTGGCATGGAACATAAGTAATTATCGATACGTCGGAGACGTATCAGGCATTTACATCGCCATGCCCGCCTCCGAAGTGATGCGTGAGTAGTTCATCCATGAACTATGGGTCCATAGCTGTAGCTAGATGGTTGTCTTCTCCACTTTGTGCTTCATGTATCGATCTTGTGAGCTGCCCTACATGATCAAGATCATCTTTATGTAATCCTCTATGTTTGGTTTGCTGGGATCCGATGAATATTATTTACTATGTTAAGATTGATTATATATATATATCCATGTCATATGTTATTTGTGATCTTGCATGCTCTCCGTTGCTACTAGAAACTCTAGCCAAGTGGACACTTGTGACTCCAAGAGGGGGTATTTATGCTCGATAGTAGGTTCATGTCTCTAGTTTTCTGGGAGAGTGACTTTATAACTTCTAAGGTTTTAGATGTGATGTTTCTACTAGGTAGAAAACAACAATGTTTTATCCAAGGGTAATTTTATTGTTTACTTTACACACATTGCTTAATTTGATAGTCTGTTGCTTGCAACTTTATACTAGAAGGGGTGCGGACGCTAACCTGAAGGTGGATTATATTGTAATGCCCAATACCAAATTATCATAGTAATCATCTTGTCATGTATCGATCGATATTCTGTCTTTGCCCAACTGTAATTTGTTTACCTAACATGCTATTTCTTTATGGAGAGACACCTCTAGTGAACTGTGGACCTCGGTCCTATTTACTTTACTGATAAATTCTACTGCAATCCTGTTCTATTTACTTTCTGCAAACATATCCTTCCATTCGATACGTCTAATGCTTTGTGTTCAGCAAACCGGTGAGATTGACAACCTCACTGTAAGTTGGGGCAAAGTATTTGGGTTGTGTTGTGTGCAGGTTCCATGTTATTGCTGATGCCGGTAGTGCGTCCTGCCACTAGTCAGCCAGCAATACCTTCAGAAGTCACGCCTTTCTCCTACTGGTCGATTAAACCTTGGTTTCTTACTGCGGGAAAACTTGTTGTTGTGCTCATCACACCTTCCTCTTGGGGTTCCCTAACAGCGTGTCTGCGAGCACACGCCATCAGGTAGCACCAATAAAAAAGAATAGGGGAAACAAAGTAGAGATGGAAAAGTTGGTGAAACACACACCCACGAGAAAGTGTAAAAAGATGTTTCCGAGGAGTACAATTCCGAAAACCATTATTACGACAACTCTAATAGACTCCCTGATTTTTAGCCCTAAAAATAGTGGTTTTGGAGCTTAAAAATACGATAAATGTGGGTTTAGTGAGTCTTGTAGAAGTGCTTTTTTCCATGTTTGCTCCGAAATAGCAATTTTATTTTATCTAGAGCTAACTTCACTCCACTTTCTCTTACCCCTTCCTTTCTTCCTTCCTTTGTTTCCCCCTTTTGAATCCACACTCTTTTTTCTTATTAAAGAGGCGAGCTAACCCTAATTTCGTTAAGAAGCTAAAGTCTCAAACCATTTGTCACGTCACCTCTGCCGAACTACAAACTTTATGAAAATAAATAACATCTAAGCAACTAAAGTGGCACATCTAGAGAAACTTCGTTCTATACAAACATACATCTCTTTTATATACGGGTAGCCCTCGTTGTCCATGTAACACGTGGATAATCAATTCCCCAAAGTTTAGAAACCTATCAACCATCACATAATGACTGGTCTCATCCATGTCTTCTTCAAAAAACTTCACTTGCTATTTTCCTCAACCTCTCAGCCACCAAACCAAGCATTGTTTTTTGAACATTTCCTTTCTGAACATTGGACCAATCATATAATATGTGGCAAGAGGATGATTAGGCATGATTCTTTAAAAGGGAGCATTATTCTACTTTTTTTTTTCATATTCCACATGATTCAAGCTACACTAATCATAAACGTAATCCTATTTCTAAGTAAACCATGTTAACCAATTTCCGCACAAATCATAAAAGCATTAATTTTAGTACTAATGCCTAGTGCACTTCCTGCCACACTTTAGGTATATTTTGCTAAAGGACAATCAAAGAACATAGGTATATTTTGCTAAAGGACAATCAAAGACTCCTTACCACCACAAAAGTCACAAAAATTAATTCAATTCTGGCATTTCTTCACTAAGTTATCCTTAGTAAGAACCCTATTCTTGATGATTATTCAAACAAAATCTCAACTTTGAGAAGTAATTGTAACTTCCACACTATTTTATAAGATAACATAACTTTCCTAGATACCAAATAAGTATAAAGTAATTGAACATGAAAGATTCCATATTTGGTTAGAGTCAAGAAACTTTATCAGCCTCACCAGGCAATGATAACTGATCACATATATCTATCATTTTTTTCCACATCTCTCTTAAGTCGCGACATGATGCAATCGTTTGAATCCAGTACAACTAAGCTATTGCGTAAATCTTTAGAGAACATTCTTTCCTGAATAAAAGGTAAGTTATAGAGTCTAAGAAACATATTACATAGAAAGGTTTGCTTCCTACCTGAGACAGCCTCCCAAAACTGGTGCCTTTCCATCACCAAGAACTCATTTACGCAACTATATTTTTTTTTCCATTTTCATTAGACCAGACCAAAAATGAGAACAACCTGTATCTTTTTTTTACATATAGTCAAATGATTAAACTTGAAGAATGTAAAACAATAAGTAATAATGCACCACACATTACTTTTCAAAGTACCATGAACAATGATACAAAGTTGTGTGCATGTGTGAAACACAAACAAATATTATGCAAAAAAAAATGTTGCTAAACATTGGTCAAAATATTTTTTTTTAAAGACTTCATCTTTTGACTTAGAAAGAATTGAAAACAAGATAGGGCCTCCTTCGAGGAACGCTAGGATTAAAAGGCACTAGAGCGTAGTCGATTAAAATAGAATATATAATGTTTTGGAAGGTGTAGCTCATGTCAACACTTCATCATAGGTGTGGAGTTCCATTAATTGCTCCTATTATTAGCACTATTTATTGACACTTTTGCTTCTCTCTAAATTTCCTGAACATTAGGTGTTGCATTGATAATAAAAGTAAGTTGCAGGTTGACATTAGGCTTGAAATGTTTCATGTCTCCTTGACTGACTAGCCAGACCAACAACAACATGGCTTCAAGATCGTCTGGTAGTTGGATCAAATGATAACTTCCTCACATGAAAACATGGAGTTGGTTAACACTTCAATCCCAATGTCAGTCAACCTATATCATGTAAATGAATTTTTTTCATCCTCTCTTTATTTGCTATATCATTGTTTCTTCATTTTTATTTTCCACCCTTAGTAAACATAGTGTGTTCCTGCTGCACTCTATACCTGCCACTGCTCCCCTGCATTTTCTCTAAAAATTAGGTTCCACGATCCATTCTCCTCTCCATCCCGCAGGTCTCCCCGATGCAACACTTCCGTAGCCTAACCCGTTGCTATCCCGTGAGCCCTCGCGTCTCTGCCATAGTCCCCATGTGTGTGCCACCATTATCATAGTCTCGTGGGAGACTGAAGAGGACAGGTTTCCCTCGGGTCAACGAGAACATTACCTGTAATTCCGAAGAGGTATGATTTTACGGTTTGCTTGATTTCGAGTTCTTGCTATGCCGATTTGATTTGATTTATACATTGTCATCTAGGAATCAACGTATGTATTCGGTCCTCATGGTATGGAATTGAGTAGAAGCATGGTATCAATGTCGTACTGCTAATTTTGAATGCTTTGAACTTCACAATCAACGAAAAGAAGAAGGTCGAAGAAAAACTAGAGCTAGCTCACGAAGGCAACCTAGAGGATTGAGAAAGTGATGATGAAGACAAGAAAAGGATATAATAAGATAACCGAAGAAGTGAAAAATACAAGTGAAGTTGCATATGGCCAATATTATCCATGATCAGAAGACCAGGTTGAATACAACTCAGATGAAGATGCAGATCATGAGATATGCTCCCGAGAAGGAAATATGCCTACAATAAGAATTTGGAGCTTTTGTAATCTTAATCGCAATACTTGGATTCTTTTAGCAGTTAGTAGTTATTTAGATTAATGTGGTTTATGGTTGATTTTTCACAAATAAATTGTAGGGAAGGTGGATCTCACTCCTGGGCCCCTGGGGATTTCTATTTGTTGCTTGAGCATTGGCTTGCCCTGCAAACCTCAACATTGCTTGAAAATTTCGACAATCCTTCTGCAAGTGACCTGACTACCTTCTTTCATTATTGTCGAGATAAAAAATGCATCTGACACGGCCCGTTCATCATATCCTCGGGAGATACATACGGTCTCTGGAACCTTGGTCCACTATTTTGCCTGTTATTCCGGGAGTCATCTCTATTGTCGCCTCGCTGCTCACTACTCCTTTGATATTCATCTCTGTTGTTTCCTCCAGTATTTCCTCGAAAACCAGCCGATATTTGGCCAGGAGCATCATAACTTGAGAACTGTCGAGGGAATCGTCGTCTATTTTGGAAATTTCGACCACGGTCCTCCTCTGGTGACCTATGTCGCTTATTGTGAACAACATCTTCTCCATCTTCCCACCTGTTTGCTATCTCCATCAATTCTGATACTGTCCTTGGGTTGGTTCTCCCCAAGTCCTCGACGAAATCTCCTCGTTGAATACCTGCCACGAACGCATCTATTGCTCTCTCGTCAGATATGTTCTATGCCGAGTTTTTAATGATGTTCCACCTCTGGATGTACTTTCTCATTGATTCATCATGCTTTTGTCGACACGACCTCAACTCTTCTAATGAGGCAGGTGTTTTGCAGGTAGATCGGAAATTCTTAACGAATACATCCTCAAAACTGTCCCAGCTGTCGATGGAACCTGGAGGAAGCTTCTTTATCCAAGATCGTGCGGCTCCACTCAGGTGTACCTGAATGCTCTGCATGGCTGTTGCTCTGGTTCCACCTATCAACTTCACCGTCTCGAGATAATCCACAAGCCAATCCTCGGGATCTTGCAGGCCATCGATTTTTTTTTGAAATTATCGGGTAACTTAAACCCTGAAGGAACTCGAGTTTTCGGACCCTCCTTGTAAAGCACGGTAGCCCACACATATCCTCTTCATCTATTTCTGGGGAATGCCGATGTTCCCTTCTATTTTGTCGTGCTCTGTCTACCCGTGCTTGAGTTGCTGTGTCTCTTGCTCCACTTGTTCTCTCGGGACCTGGTGCTCGCTGCGATGAGGTCGTGGACTATTTTGCCTTGCTGATCCTTCGGGAGGCGAATTTACAAACGCCGTTCCCATGGCTCCAACTCCTGCCATGACCATATTGTACAATGCTTCTCTTGGATCTCCGGGAGGTGGCTTGGATGCGAGGATGAACGCTTGCGTCGCCATGTACCCAGCTTCTGGTGTCTTAGGGATAATGTTCCCCCTCGTGTCTATCGACATAAAGGACATGTCGAGGTTTTGAACCAGATTCTCACTATCTGCCTCAGGTATATTTTGCAGCCGAGATCTCGCTCTGTTTCGAGCTGCTCTGTGACTATCTCCCGAAGTGCCAGATTGTTGACTCAAATTAGCTCTCCGCCTGCTTGACGCAGAAGCTGCTTCCTGCCTCCTATCCAACTCGATTTTCTGCTTCTCAAGCTCTCGCCTGGTACGTGCAAGCCTATATTGATACGCTTGTAGCTCCTCAGGTGTCGCTGTTATGGTCATTGGCTCTGTACCATCAATGGCTCTTGCGACTCGATCCCATACTGCCTGCGGAAATCGCACCATCTCTCGCATTCCTGGTCCAATATATTTTGTTCCTAAACCTCGCGTGAGATCTGCAGGATCAACATACGGATTTCCCGCCTCGTCGAAACTCTCTAATGTCTCCTCCTGTGGGCGACTTGGTTCTCCAATGGCATAGATCTGATGATATTTTGGATTCTGAACTTTGTCGGGTTTGGTGCACCATCATAAAGATTGGTGAAGACCTTTCCAACAATAGTGGATCTGTCGATGAAGTTGAAGCTGTCTATGTTGCTCGAGTCATCGCTTATATCGGAGTCCGCAGATGACTCGAAGGACATGTCGCTAAAGATCTTGGCGAGTTTTTCACTTGCCATAGTGCTGATGAAGCGTGACGAAGAAATCTCCTCGTCGCCTGACTCGATTGACGATGTTGAACTCAAAAAATCGGGATCGGCCGCCGATAATCCCGACGAGATCGGAATTTCGAGACGATACGATCCTTCCTTCTCGACGCGGAAGTGGAACTTTCCGAACGTCATTTCCATGGGCTCCTCCAGATACGCATATGCATCCAAACGGGAGGGCGGGTGAGGAACAAAATCGACTAGACCAGTTTCGATCTGTTTACCTCTGTCCATCGCGTTGCTTGCAGTTGACGAAGTCGACGATCTTGAACGTGCCATCGAGATCAGCTCCTTGACACCTCTAATTCCCACAGACGGCGCCAATTGACAAGGGATTAGCTTATCAATGCCTACGTATTGTAGACTAGGGTTTTAGTCGGAAGTAGAGGGCAAGTAGATCTCGAAGGTTTCAGCCGAAAGGTACTCAACTATTATGAAAACTAGGGTTGCGTGAAACAATGAGTCGATTCTCTCTTTGTCCCTCGACTCCCCCTAATATAGGAGGCGGAGCCGAGGGATTCGTAATACACAAGTTACAGAGTCTGGGAGGGTTTCTAACCCGTCCCGTAAAATTACAAATCTAATACAACTCTAACTTTCCTTAATATAACTTGGGCTTCTGAACTTTTATTCTTCGACTCGTGGGCCTTCAGTAAACCCCGGGTACCATCTTTGGCAGATCCATTAGGAATACCTATGTCAGCCAGATTTAGGGAAGATGCTAGAGACGAAGAGCATTGCTAGAGCATCTCCAGCTAGCCGATATTGTAAAATTTAAGATGGCCTATAAACTGTTTTTACGATACCACGGAGGACTGGGAGAACATATACCATAAAAAAAATCCTCAAAAATACTCTCCTTTCTTCCCCCACGGACACGAAAGCTCCTGCCTGCTTCGTCCAACCGCTCATGGTCGTGCCCCGGCCGGCTGCCTACTCCATCGTCACCATATCCAGCGCGTACCATCCTACCCATGCCCGAGCAGTGCCGCTGGTGCTCGGGTGCTCGGGCGTGGATCTGGCCGTTCGCTTGCTCCGGCGCCGCTTGGCCTACCCCATGTCGCTTTGGAGCATATCTAGCCACTATCGAGCTCCTCATGTCCCCTACAATGGCTGACTTCCTTTCCAATACGATTTTGTTGTAATTCTGTTAAAAGATGCTCGTAACTAGAGTAACGTGGTGAAATACGACGATGATTTGGCCAGACTCCAAACATCGCGGTGGAATTCCACCGGAACTAGTACCGGTCTGTCGACCATCCGAGGCAAAATTCCCTCTTTCAATACCAGTGTTTTTTTTTACGTTTTGGATCTTTTATGGATTGCTAGAGATGTTTTTTTTGAACTTGGATTGCTAGAGATGTTGTTAACTCCTAAATTTCATCTCCCTGATCATTAAAGCATATTTAGGAAGTCAAAACAAAAAGGACAGAGAGTAGATAAATGGAGGCCGAGCTATATATAGCCTTCTATTTTTTAAAATTCTAAAATGATCTTTTGAAGTTATGAAAATTTTCGAATTTTTTTTCTGGATGTAGCCCAATGATGTATCTTACAATGGTGCAAAATATGTAAAGTTCTTTATATTTTAGGCTACATAAAAATGATAAAGTGTGACGGTTTTATAATTTTGAAATATGCACTATTCACCGTACTACGATTCACACATTTGCCTTTTTTTTGTGTGTAGCCTATAATACAGCAATAATTTTCACATTGAGGTTTTGCAGGTTTGTAATAAACATTATTAGCTACATCCAGAATTTTGTTTCAGGCTTTTCAAAATTGCAAAATATAAATTTCGAATTTTAAAATAAATAGCTACATATAGCTTGACCTTTCCGTGCTACAGATTCGCCTAGAATTTATGAAGTCTTAGAGCATCTTCAGTCGCGTCTCCCCAAAGCGTCCCCCAAACCGCGCCGGATCGAGCGTTTGGGGGACGTGTTTCGTTCGTGCCGCGTTTGGGGGACGTCGCTTCCCAGTCGCGTCCCCCAAACGCCTCCCCCAAATGAATATTGGTGCACGAAAATAAAGGTTTTCATTCAATTTTGATTATATATTACAAAGTTTGAATGAAAACGGCTAGATTTCATCTAAACCTAGACTACGACCGCCCGGCGGTGCGTTCGACGGCCCCGCCCGTCGTCGCCTCCCCTACGCCGCAGCTCCTCCTGCGCGCGCCTCCTCTCCTTGCGTTCGGCGGTGGCCAGACGGTGCCGCTCCCGCCGCGCGTCCTCCGCCGTCCCCTGCTGCGCCGCCTGGAGGGAGAGCTCGACGGCGCGACGAATCTGCGCCTCTTCGCGGGCACGGGCGTCGTCCTGGAGCTTCTTCTCCAACTCGAAGGACTCGACGAGCGCGCGTTGCTGATCGGCCGTCTCGTCCGGGTGCGGCCCGTCGTCGTTGGACCACTCGAACTCGTCGTCGTCGTCGTCCTCCACCTCGGTCTCCTCCGCCTCGGCCTCCTCCTCCTCCACTGGCGCCTCCTCCTCCACATTTGTTGGCGCCTCCATCATCGCCGCCGCCAATGCGTCGGCCTCCGCCGCCAACTGGTCCGCCCGCCTCCCCCATAGCGCCGTCAGCGCCGCCTCCCGCTGATGACGCTCCTCCATCGTCAGCTGCTGGCGGCGCTCGATCGACTCCGCCGCCGGCGCTCTGTCGCATCCCACCGTTCACGGTACGGCGCCTCCCGCTCATCGCGGCGGCGCCGGCGCTCATCGGCCCACGCGCCGCTCCATCTCCTCCCGTGCCGGCGCCGTCGCGCCTCTTCTCCCGTCGAGGCGTCGAACGCCGCAACGGTGTCGCGCCTGCTCGCTCTGCGCGACGCTGCTGCCGCCGCGGCCTCGTCGGCTGCGGGGGCGAGGGCGTAGAACGCCGCTAGATCCGCCGCGTGCGCCGCCTCACGCGGCCGGCGGGCCTCGCTCCTCGAGTGCCTCCCGCCGGCTGGCCGATGAGAGCCAGGCCAAAGCGGCGTCCCTCGCCGCCGCCGCTCATCCCGGGCCGCGGGGTCGGTGTCGACCTGCGATTCCGGGACTGGAAGTGGAGGAGACGACGGTGGAGGGAAGTGGCCAGCGTCGGGGTGGTTCGCCATTGCCACTGGTGGTGGAGGAGACGGCGGTGGAGCGACGAGGGTTGTGTTTGTTGCCGGCGGGGTGTGGTGGCTACCATTGAGCCGGGAGACCTTTTATAGACGCCAGCGTCGGGAAGAAAGCGCGGGAACAGACGAGAAGAGGCGGGAAGATCGCGCGGGAACGGGCGGTGGCGTGCGAACGCCGGCGACGGGTGGAGGCTGCGCAGCAGACCGACGAGACGTCTCGCCTGCCCTCCGTCGCCATTAAGGCAAAGATGCCGCCGTGTGTCACTACGCGCGAATAACTTCCATCGCGAGGTAGGCGACGGTTAGGTTAAAATTAACTGTGCCGCTGACGGGTCAGCCCCGCCACTCCCCGCCTCGCTTTTCGTTGTGTCCGGCGTGCCCGGTGCGTCCCCTGTGGGACGGGGACGAGCTCGAGGCGCCGAACACCGTATCGGGACGCGCCAGACAAAAATGAGTTTTGGGGGACGCAGCTGTAACGTATTTTTTGTTCGGCGTGCCCCAAATCCCTTTGGGGGACGCGGCTGGAGATGCTCTTATGGAGGTGCTCTTCCTCTCTCCTTCCGAATCCACACCTCCTCACCATCTATATACCTGCCGCTTCATTCAAAAAGATTAAAAAAAAACACTATCTACCTGCGGCTGCTGCCGACGCCTCAGTCACTCCAGTCCACACGCCTCCACGCCCGCCCCCGTCTCCGGCCTCTCACGCGCGTCGCCGGCTTCATCGTTTCCCCCATCTTCCTCTCCCCACGGTACATCGCGCGCGTTCTTGCTGCACCGTCTGGCTCGTCCCAGTCTTCGGCAATTCGTCTGCTTCCAATTCGAGGTATGAGCTATGCTGTTTGTTCACATCCAACGCAGCGAGCGATTCTTCTACGGAGTAGTTAAATCAGTTAGCTAGGGAGGGAGGGACCTTCACAATTTCTGAGTATGTGTGCACCCGTCACACCATCTAGATCCGCCCCTGGTTCGTGGTCGAAAATAGAGGACAAGAAGAGTTGGGATGTGCACCGTTTATAAATCTTTAGCTTCCAACTTCCCATGATAGATGAAGTAGCATAATTCTTTTTCTCCATCATAAACTTTCCATGAGAAGAGTGTTCATGAAATTTACATATAATTTTCTATATAAGCATTTTTGGGAAGATTTTTTTAATCAATTTTCTCATTGTTGGTATAAAATGATAATTGGTTCTCCAGTTAAACCAAAAGTGCTAATGATTCTTTGCTTTCAGCAGTTTTAATCCCGAGAACTCTCCTATGGTGTAGAGGTACTCGCAAGGTTGCAAACCCACCCAACTAATACTGGGAGTGTGGGGGATAAGTCTTCTGCACCTAAAAGAAGTGTTGATTCGGAGTGTGGTTGTGTTACCGTCGCGAGACACGATGAAGGAGACTTCCCAGGTGAGACTATCTGCTGCGCCCCTTTTTTAAGGGGTTGAGCTGCTAAGGTTCAGGTTACATTATAAAAATTTAGAAACCTTCCATTTTAACAAGTTCCATGTTTTTAGGGGATATGGTTATGCGGTATTGTATTGAAATGCTTTATAAAAAAATGGTTTGCTTCGACGAGTTTACGCAAAATATAACCTTATACAGTTTCAAAGCAGAAGGTGCAGACATCTTTACTTTTGGAGGGTGTATTGAAACACTTAAAGTAGCTATCTTACATAAATTTCACAACTTCATTCTCTTGTAAATTAGAATCCAGAAACAGACAATAACCAACTGGTTTTCTGAATCTTGGAGTAGTGGAGTATATTCACCAAATTAGTATAACTGTATAAGCCACTGACTTTGCTTTCAACATTTATTGATAGCTGTTATCTTTTTATTGCATTTGATTAATTTGGCACATTATGGGCATTTCCACAGGATATTGAGAGCAAGCCAAATCTGCAGCGGTCAGTGCAAGTTGGTGATGAAGATTCTGAACAGCCAAATACAACAGTGACCGACGAACCTTTAGGGGATTCCTGTTCATTATCATGTGCAGACGATGATAATAAAAAGGTTTCCCGTGAAGATATTGAATTAGTAAGATGCCTAGATTCTCTGCTATTTTTGTGGTAATAATTTGTACTGTAGCTTTTGCTATAACTAAATAACTAAGCATTTTGGGCTATTGCAGGTCCAGAATTTAATAGAACGATGCCTACAGTTATACATGAATAGAGGAGAAGTTGTTAGGACTCTTTCTACTCGCGCAAGAATAGAACCTGGTTTTACTACATTAGGTAAGGTTTCGTGCTGAGTTTGTCCTGCAACTCATTTGGCAGCAATGCCATAGCTCTTTCTCATATCACATGAAAGAACCTGTCATCAGATAATCTGCTTGTACACCAGCCAGAACTATTTTGGCGTAGTGACTAATTTCATAAATTGAGAACTAGTTCTATTAAGAATATGTTTTAACATAACATTTGTTGCTAGACTGCATTGTACATATTTTTCATTAAGATTGTATCCACTACTGATCCTGTTCTGCGTGTTATTGAAATGATCTACTAATCCATGTTGTTCGACACTCCTTCTGGAAATATTTATATGTCTTTAGGAAGCTCAGCAGTTAGATGTAACTATTTTAGCACTAAAGCCTTTCTCTGCCTTTGCTCGTTCAGTATGGAAGAAGCTTGAAGAAGAGAATTCTGAGTTTTTTCAGGCTTACTACATAAGGTTGAAATTGAAAAAACAGATCAACTTGTTTAACCATTTACTAGAGCACCAATACAATCTGATGAAGCAGCCAGTACCGCAGCAGGTTCCATTTGCTCCAACACAGAATGGGATCCGTCCTATGCCCGGTAATGTCTATCTTCATATTGTAGTATCGTAACTAAATTAGGTAATGTTGGATTTTGAAATTGTGCTTGTTGTTATTACTTATTAATAAGCCTTTGGTTCATCACTGCAATGGATGTATTGTTTATAATAGCTTTCTTTTTGTGCTAGTTGGCCAGTTGGTGGTGTCTGTAACTCCCACATAAACAGCAGAATACTTCAATAGTCACTATATCCTATGTTAGGTTATTGCCTGAATGACCAATACCTGCCTCAGGCTATCAGCTTAATGACCTTGAAAACAGCTATTTACTGATATGTTTTGGAAACAATAACTTAATTTCAATCTGACCTTGAACATGCAATACATTGCCATATTGGTCTAGTCTATTATTTCTGCAAAAGTTTTTTTTTTCAGTTGTAGATGCTGATAAACAGTACTGGACTTAAACCAGTTGAATCCCTGATTCAAATAGCACTCCCTTTCTTTTGCTTTGCTTTCCTCCATGCACGTGCTAATGATGCTCTTGGCGCCTATGTTAATATGCGGGCCTTCTGCCCTGGATCGTGTTGTGATTACTATGGCATACCTTGATAGCTCATGCAAGACAGTTATAATGTTTCCATCTTGACAGTGAAATTGCATGCTATCTTTTCTTTTCAGGTTTTGCTCCAGTTTTTTCACTGATCTGCTTCTTTTGTTAAGTTCTATTACGTTTTTTCTTATTCGATTCTACCTGTTATCAGTGCAGTTAACAATTTGCCTATGGGATATCCAGTTCTTCAACAACCTGGACTACCTGCTCCTGGTCAGCCTCATGTTAATGCAATGGCTTGTGGTCCACCGGGCTACCATATAGCAAATGGAATTCCTTATCATCCGATTCGCATGAGCTCAGAAAATGGGTAAGCATTTTCATTACCTTGTTTCCATTTGCTTATGTGTCTTTGCAGCTTTCTTTCAGTTAATTATGATAAATTTGAAAAGTGAAAATAATATTTCTATCTTGGTAGATATCGTTCTCGTGTCCTCTTAAGATCTATAGCTGTACAATCATGCTTGTTCAAGTATATTATTTTTCTCGTAACTTTTGAAATTCATTTAATGTGTAACTTGTTTTGCTAAAGCATAATGGAGAATGAAGCACCTGAAGTTGCACATGCTGCAACAGCCTTTGGTACTGTGTCATCTGAGATTGCTATGAGTCCATCATCTGCAATGTCGAGCAACCATGTTTCTTTCACTCCATCTGAGATATCAGCGATGGATGTGGATGCATCAGCAATAGATGCCAGCTTTGGAGTTGATGTGGGGAATGGAGGTCCTCTACAAATAGGATTAGACAGTGGGGATGGCTCTTCCTTGGGGCAGCAGATCTGGGATTTCAGCCTATCTGATCTGTCAGCAGATTTGACAAATTTGGGAGGTAGTTTTCTATCTCTAAGATTGCATGTACATCAGTTAAGTTTTTTTTTTATCATGCCATCCCAACTGATATTGCAAGCTAGTAACATTGCTTCATTTGATTGGAAGTTACGACATATATGATGAGATATTCTTGTAGCCTGACTCTTGTTTTACTGAGGAAGTTAGTATGCTAACTAAAAAGAATTTAGAATATTTGTTTAAATCCTAGTTGCAGCAGAGCAATAATCTGAAAAACCTACTATTGTTTTTACGAGAAAAGTAAGATAAGGACAACAAGCTATAGCTTCTGTAAATATGCTGTTATTCCAGAACTTTGTTTTCTTGGAACTCACAAACATGTTGAAATCTTAGTTGCAACAAAGCAAGAATCAGAAATCGCTGCTAGTTTTTTTATGGAAAAGAATTAGAAGGACAACAAGCTATAGCTTTCGTTAAAATTGCTGCTATCCGAACCATCTTTCCTGGAATTGTCTATCCATAACATATTGTTCTGCTATGATACTATCGTTCCACTTTCTTTGGAAGATCAGAGTACAAATAAGACGTAGCAAAGTATGTTTCTTTGTGTAACTATATTCGAGTCTGAATACTATTGACTACTTGATCGTGATTTAGTTTTGCTATCTCTTAGTAACGGCTGTTCTGTTGATTTTCAGACCTGGCAGCTCTTGAGAACTATGCTGGCAACCCATTCCTTCCCTCAGACTCCGATCTCTTACTTGATTCCCCAGATCAGGAGGACATAGGTGATTTTCAATGCTTCTTTAATGTGTCTATTGATATTTTAAAAGCTGGATCTGTTACTAGTCAAGGCTAATTGTTTGCATGCTGATTACTTGTAGTTGACTATTTCGCCGACGCTGTGGACGGGCCTTCACAATCAGATGAAGAGAGATAATCACAGATGCATAGAGAAAGAGTCTCAAAACCTGACCCGGGGCAGGCTGCTTGATCTTGTAGTGTTTTGAAGCTACAATACTGTATGAAACGAACTTTCTATTAGCTTAAATGTACCAAGTTTTATTCATGAGGAACTCTGGAATTTTGTAGTCACTGGTTCCAGTTTTCAATAAACAGTGAGGCAGCTTATTTTGCTCACTTGATATTTTAGTTTCTTGAAATAATGACATCTACAACAGTGCTGTCAAAACTTTATGAGCCCTTTTCATTACACTGAATCTTTTGATTCGTTGGCATGCCTGCCACATTTCAGGCAATATAAATTATATTAGGTTGTGATGAAATCTAAACTATAATGATGTGATAAAATATACTCCGTAGCATATTTTTCTGTCAAACCAAATTGGCAATTGCAACTTTGTTTGAGGGTGGACCATCCCTGGCGCGTGTGGGCGAACGCATTTGCATGTCTACTGCTGAAATTAAGGCTCTTGTCGGTACAAGCGAGATGATGACTGGTTTCCTAAGTTGAAAGGGATTTTGCATTTGTCGGCAGAAAGTATACTTGCTGCCGTTTACAATAGATGCAACGGAAAAGGTTACGAGAAGTCCAATTTACCCCCCTAAATTCGTCTCAAAATTCAGATTACAACCCTCAACTTTATTTTGGTTTCAACCCTAAATTCTATAAACCGTTCGGAATTGAACCTTCTATCCTTTTGGCAGGTTTTGAACCAGTTTTTCTTGCCAGTTAGCGGTTTTTCTCCCTATATATTGTGCCAACTCATCAACATACACATACACGGTACATGTACTTCCTCTCTCTCCATATCGCATGATCACCTCATGTCTCATCATGATCGTCTTCCTCCCTGGAACACGGCCATGGCGATCACAGAGAGGTGCCTCTATCGGACAATAACACCCGGCGTATGCCCTCTATATAACCTGTCGTGCCCAGCCTTCCGCCAACACGGGGCAACCACCACGCAGCGCATCGAGCCGCATGGGAGCCATTTTTATTCCGGCGGGTGAAGAGTTGAAGATGAAGCATAGAGCTGAAGATGAAGAGTTAAAGACATAGAATACATGTACGCACTTTTTACCAATACAATACATTATGTGACAAGAAAAACCGGCTTAAGACAATGCAAGGGGTGATTTTGAACCCTTTTTAGAATTCAGAGTTGAAAGTTGAACCAAAATAAAGTTTTCATGGTTGTAAGCTGAACTTTGAGACAAGCTTAGGGGGGGGGGGGGGGAAATTGGACTTCTCTCTTGCTAAATTGTTTCCGCTTTATCCTGTAATGTCAGGAGCAAATTGAGCCTTTTTTACTTTAACAGTAATAGCAGTCACTAACATATTTGTTTGAGCATACTTATTAGCAAGGATTCAAAAAACCCGGATACAAGAAATTGAAAACTAAACCAAAGATGGCACTAGTGAAAGTGCATGAAACCCCCATGTGTGGTTTTGGTAATAATGACAATCACTATGGACTAATGTGTCCATTGAGTTCTATTTGTAGAATTTATTCATAGACAATGCTTGAACCGTGTGTTGCATGAAGGTTGAAAGAAGATCAATTGATGATCAAGATATTCATGGAGTGATCCGAAGATTGAGCCTATTAAAAGTATGCCTTGAAAAAGAAGATGGAGTGAGCTGTCTAGTGTATTTTCAAGACATCAACTTTGAAGAAAGAAAAATTAAGTGAAAGTTTAAGATGAGCCATCTTGAACCATTCATATGCTTTCCATCCATATGGTGATCATGGATATTAGAAGAAACTCTGTCATAATGGTTTACGGAGGAGCAATCTACTAGAATTCATCAAGCAAGCACAATCCAGAAAGGTGTTTCATCTTGACGCGGTTAAGATCCTCATCATCCAACTCAAGTGAAATGCGCAAGTTAAAGGTTTGTTTTTGATAGGGTCTCTTTTTCTTACCGGTCTCGTGGTGTAGTTGGGAGACTGGTCTATAGGATAGTTGGCCATATTATTAGTATGGATCTCGAGTGAGTAGCTTGATCATATCGTTTGGAGAGAGCTCAAACTCTTGTATGATTTGCATCATCTTTCTTGGTTGTTCTTGGTTCTATCCATGTAGTGATTTAGAGCTTATGGTTATTTCGATGACAATTTCTAGCTCATTAAAAACCGATTTCGTATAAAACACTTGTTGCGTTTTTTTATTTTTGAGTTTCCCCGGTTCTTCGTATTGAGAGGTTCCACCTTGATACGTCTCCGACGTATCGATAATTTCTTATGTTCTATGCCATATTATTGATGATACCTACATGTTTTATGCACACTTTATGTCATATTCGTGCATTTTCTGGAACTAACCTATTAACAAGATGCCGAAGTGCCGATTGCTTGTTTTTCGCTGTTTTTGGTTTCGAAATCCTAGTAAGGAAATATTCTCGGAATTGGACGAAATCAAAGCCCGGGGGCCTATTTTTCCACGAAGCTTCCGGAAGTCCGAAGACGAGACGAAGAGGGGCCACGGGGTGGCCAAACCCTAGGGCGGCGCGGCCCCACCCCGGCCGCGCCGGCCTATGGTGTGGCCCCCCGTGCCGCCTCTTGACTTGCCCTTCCGCCTACTTAAAGCCTCCGTGACGAAACCCCCGATGCGAGAGCCACGATACGGAAAACCTTGCGAGACGCCGTCGCCGCCGATCCCATCTCGGGGGATCCGGGAGATCGCCTCCGGCACCCTGCCGGAGAGGGGAATCATCTCCCGGAGGACTCTACGCCGCCATGGTCGCCTCCGGAGTGATGAGTGAGTAGTCTACCCCTGGACTATGGGTCCATAGCGGTAGCTAGATGGTTGTCTTCTCCTCATTGTGCTTCATTGTTGGATCTTGTGAGCTGCCTAACATGATCAAGATCATCTATCTGTAATTCTATATGTTGTGTTTGTCGGGATCCGATGGATAGAGAATACTATGTCATGTTAATTATCAAGTTATTATACATGTGTTGTTTATGATCTTGCATGCTCTCCGTTTCTAGTAGAGGCTCTGGCCAAGTTTTTACTTTTAACTCCAAGAGGGAGTACTTATGCTCGATAGTGGGTTCATGCCCGCATTGACACACGGGACGATGACGAAAGTTCTAAGGTTGTGTTGTCTTGTTGCCACTAGGGATAAAACATTGGCGCTATGTCCAGAGGATGTAGTTGTTGATTACATTACGCACCATACTTAATGCAATTGTCTGTTGTTTAGCAACTTAATGCTTGGAGGGGTTCGGATGATAACTTGAAGGTGGACTTTTTAGGTATAGATGCGGTTGGATGGCGGTCTATGTATTTTGTCGTAATGCCCAATTAAATCTCACTATACTTATCATGTCATGTATGTGCATTGTTATGCCCTCTCTATTTGTCAATTGCCCGACTGTAATTTGTTCACCCAACATGCTTTTATCTTATGGGAGAGACACCTCTAGTGAACTGTGGACCCCGGTCCATTCTTTAATACTGAAATACAAATCTGTCTGCAATACTTGTTTTACTTGTTTTCTCTGCAAACAATCATCTTCCACACAATACGGTTAATCCTTTGTTACAGCAAGCCGGTGAGATTGACAACCTCACTTGTTTCGTTGGGGCAAAGTACTTTGGTTGTGTTGTGCGGGTTCCACGTTGGCGCCGGAATCTCTGGTGTTGCGCCGCACTACATCCCGCCGCCATCAACCTTCAACGTGCTTCTTGGCTCCTCCTGGTTCGATAAACCTTGGTTTCTTTCCGAGGGAAAACTTGCTGCTGTGCGCATCATACCTTCCTCTTGGGGTTGCCCAACGAACGTGTGAAATACACGCCATCAAGCATATTTTCACGGCGCCGTTGCCTGGGAACCGAAGAAAAGCTACACCACAAAGATTTCTAACTCCCACGTCAACTACGCACCAGCATATTTTCCGGCGCCGTTGCCGGGGAGATCAAGACACGCTTGCAAGGGGAGTCTCCACTTCTCAATCTCTTTACTTTGTTTTTGTCTTGCTTTATTTTATTTACTACT
Source organism: Lolium rigidum (assembly GCF_022539505.1). Taxonomy (NCBI): domain Eukaryota; kingdom Viridiplantae; phylum Streptophyta; class Magnoliopsida; order Poales; family Poaceae; genus Lolium; species Lolium rigidum. The sequence goes on from NC_061511.1 coordinate 247,957,093, forward strand.
TTGTTTGCTGCATTATATCAAAACACAAAAAAATTAGTTGCTAGTTTTACTTTATTTACTGTCTTGCACTCTATATCCAAAACACAAAAAAATTAGTTACTTGTTTTACTTTACTTAATATCATGCATGTTTTTATTTCACTAGTTAAGCATAATGGAAAACAACAAAAATATGAGAGATCTTTATGAACTTTATCTTGAATTAGGACATGATGTGTTTGAAGAGAGAATTAAAAAACCCATGGAACTTTATATGCATGCTAATGGGAATGTTATTACTACGGATGCTTTGAACACCATTGTTGCTAATGCTATGGAAAATTCTAAGCTTGGGGAAGCTGGCTCTGATGAGCATGATCTTTTTAGTCCCCCAAGCATTGAGGAGAAAATTTTCTTTGATGATACTATGCCTCCTACACTTGATGAGAATAATAATGATAGCTACTTTGTTGAATTTGCTCCCGCTATTACTAATAAAATTGATTATGCTTACGTGGAGAGTAATAATTTTATGCATGAGACTCATGATAAGAATTCTTTATGTGATAGTTACATTGTTGAGTTTGCTCATGATGCTACTGAAAATTATTATGAGAGAGGAAAATATGGTTGTAGAAATTTTCATGTTACTAAAACACCTCTCTATGGGCTGAAATTTTTGAAGCTACACTTGTTTTATCTTCCTATGCTTGTTACTTTGCTCTTCATGAACTTGTTTATTTACAAGATTCCTATGCATAGGAAGCATTTTAGACTTAAATGTGTTTTGAATTTGTCTCTTGATGCTCTCTTTTGCTTCAAATACTATTTCTTGCGAGTGCATCATTAAAACTGCTGAGCCCATCTTAATGGCTATAAAGAAAGAACTTCTTGGGAGATAACCCATGTGTTTATTTTGCTACAGTACTTTGTTTTATATTTGAGTCTTGGAAGTTGTTTACTACTGTAGCAACCTCTCCTTATCTTAGTTTTATGTTTTGTTGTGCCAAGTAAAGTCTTTGATAGAAAAGTAAGTACTAGATTTGGATTACTGCGCAGTTTCAGAATTCTTTGCTGTCACGAATCTGGGTCTATCTCCCTGTAGGTAGCTCAGAAAATTATGCCAATTTACGAGCATGATCCTCAGATATGTACGCAACTTTCATTCAATTTGAGCATTTTCGTTTGAGCAAGTCTGGTGGCCTAATAAAATCCATCTTTACGGACTGTTCTGTTTTGACAGATTCCGTCTTTTATTTCGCATTGCCTCTTTTGCTATGTTGGATGAATTTCTTTGATCCATTAATGTCCAGTAGCTTTATGCAATGTCCAGAAGTGTTAAGAATGATTGTGTCACCTCTGAACATGTGAATTTTTATTATGCACTAACCCTCTAATGAGTTGTTTCGAGTTTGGTGTGGAAGAAGTTTTCAAGGATCAAGAGAGGAGTATGATGCAATATGATTAAGGAGAGTGAAAGCTCTAAGCTTGGGGATGCCCCGGTGGTTCACCCCTGCATATATTAAGAAGACTCAAGCGTCTAATCTTGGGGATGCCCAAGGCACCCCTTCTTCATCGACAACATTATCAGGTTCCTCCCCTGAAACTATATTTTTATTCGGCCACATCTTATGCACTTTGCTTGGAGCGTCGGTTTGTTTTGTTTTTTGTTTTGTTTGAATAAAATGGATCCTAGCATTCACTTTGTGGGAGAGAGACACGCTCCGCTGTTGCATATGGACAAATATGTCCTTAGGCTCTACTCATAGTATTCATGGCGAAGTTTCTCCTTCGTTAAATTGTTATATGGTTGGAATTGGAAAATACTACATGTAGTAACTCTAAAATGTCTTGGATAATTTGATACTTGGCAATTGTTGTGCTCATGTTTAAGCTCTTGCATCATATACTTTGCACCCATTAATGAAGAAATACTTAGAGCTTGCTAATTTGGTTTGCATATTTGGTTTCTCTAGAGTCTAGATAACATCTAGTATTGAGTTTTGAACAACAAGGAAGACGGTATGGAGTCTTATAATGTTTACCATATGTCTTTTATGTGAGTTTTACTGTACCGTTCATCTTTGTGTTTGTTTCAAATAGCCTTGCTAGCCTAAACCTTGTATCGAGAGGGAATACTTCTCATGCATCCAAAATACTTGAGCCAACCACTATGCCATTTGTGTCCACCATACCTACCTACTACATGGTATTTATCCGCCATTCCAAAGTAAATTGCTTGAGTGCTACCTTTAAAATTCCATCATTCACCTTTGCAATATATAGCTCATGGGACAAATAGCTTAAAAACTATTGTAGTATTGAATATGTACTTATGCACTTTATCTCTTATTAAGTTGCTTGTTGAGCGATAACCATGTTTACGGGGACGCCATCAACTATTTCTTGTTGGATATCATGTGAGTTGCTATGCATGTCCGTCTTGTCCGAAGCAGAGAGATCTACCACCTTCATGGTTGGAGCATGCATGTTGTTAGAGAAGAACTTTGGGCCGCTAACTAAAGCCATGATTCATGGTGGAAGTTTCAGTTTGGACACATATCCTCAATCTCATATGAGAATAATAATTGTTGCCACATGCTTATGCATAAAAGAGGAGTCCATTATCTGTTGTCCATGTTGTCCCGGTATGGATGTCTAAGTTGAGAATAATCAAAAGCGAGAAATCCAAAATGCGAGCTTTCTCCTTAGACCTTTGTACAGGGCGGCATGGAGGTACCCCATTGTGACACTTGGTCAAAACATGTGCATTGCAAAGATCTGGTAGTCCAAGTTAATTAGGACAAGGTGCGGGCACTATTAGTATACTATGCATGAGACTTGCAACTTGTAAGATATAATGTACATAACTCATATGCTTTATTACTACCGTTGACAAAATTGTTTCATGTTTTCAAAATAAAAGCTCTAGCACAAATATAGCAATCGATGCTTTCCTCTTTGAAGGACCATTCTCTTTACTTTTATGTTGAGTCGGTTCACCTATCTCTCTCCACCTCAAGAAGCAAACACTTGTGTGAACCGTGCATTGATTCCTACATACTTGCATATTGTACTTGTTATATTACTCTATGTTGACTATTATCCATGAGATATACATGTTACAAGTTGAAAGCAACCGCTGAAACTTAATCTTCCTTTGTGTTGCTTCAATACCTTTACTTTGATTTATTGCTTTATGAGTTAACTCTTATGCAAGACTTATTAATACTTGCCTTGAAGTACTATTCATGAAAAGTCTTTGCTTTATGATTCACTTGTTTACTCATGTCATCACCATTGTTTTGATCGCTGCATCCACTACATATGTTTACAAATAGTATGATCAAGGTTATGATGGCATATCACTTCAGAAATTATCTTTGTTATCGTTTTACCGCTCGGGACGAGCGAGAACTAAGCTTGGGGATGCTTGATACGTCTCCGACGTATCGATAATTTCTTATGTTCTATGCCATATTATTGATGATACCTACATGTTTTATGCACACTTTATGTCATATTCGTGCATTTTCTGGAACTAACCTATTAACAAGATGCCGAAGTGCCGATTCTGTCGTTTTACTGCTGTTTTTGGTTTCAGAAATCCTAGTAAGGAAATATTCTCGGAATTGGACGAAATCAAAGCCCGGGGGCCTATTTTCCACGAAGCTTCCGGAAGTCCGAAGACGAGACGAAGAGGGGCCACGGGGTGGCCAAACCCTAGGGCGGCGCGGCCCCACCCCTGGCCGCGCCGGCCTATGGTGTGGGCCCCCGTGCCGCCTCTTGACTTGCCCTTCCGCCTACTTAAAGCCTCCGTGACGAAACCCCCAGTACCGAGAGCCACGATACGGAAAACCTTACTAAGACGCCGTCGCCACCGATCCCATCTCGGGGGATCCAGGAGATCGCCTCCGGCACCCTGCCGGAGAGGGGAATCATCTCCCGGAGGACTCTACGCCGCCATGGTCGCCTCCGGAGTGATGAGTGAGTAGTCTACCCCTGGACTATGGGTCCATAGCAGTAGCTAGATGGTTGTCTTCTCCTCATTGTGCTTCATTGTTGGATCTTGTGAGCTGCCTAACATGATCAAGATCATCTATCTGTAATTCTATATGTTGTGTTTGTCGGGATCCGATGGATAGAGAATACTATGTCATGTTAATTATCAAGTTATTATACATGTGTTGTTTATGATCTTGCATGCTCTCCGTTTCTAGTAGAGGCTCTGGCCAAGTTTTTACTTTTAACTCCAAGAGGGAGTACTTATGCTCGATAGTGGGTTCATGCCTGCATTGACACCAGGACGAGTGACGGAAAGTTCTAAGGTTGTGTTGTCTTGTTGCCACTAGGGATAAAACATTGGCGCTATGTCCGAGGATGTAGTTTTTGATTACATTACGCACCATACTTAATGCAATTGTCCGTTGTTTAGCAACTTAATACTGGAGGGGTTCGGATGATAACTCTGAAGGTGGACTTTTTAGGTATAGATGCGGTTGGATGGCGGTCTATGTACTTTGTCGTAATGCCCAATTAAATCTCACTATACTTATCATGTCATGTATGTGCATTGTTATGCCCTCTCTATTTGTCAATTGCCCGACTGTAATTTGTTCACCCAACATGCTTTTATCTTATGGGAGAGACACCTCTAGTGAACTGTGGACCCCGGTCCATTCTTTAATACTTGAAATACAAATCTGTTGCAATACTTGTTTCTACTGTTTTCTCTCGCAAACAATCATCTTCCACACAATACGGTTAATCCTTTGTTACAGCAAGTCGGTGAGATTGACAACCTCAGCTGTTTCGTTGGGGCAAAGTACTTTGGTTGTGTTGTGCAGGTTCCACGTTGGCGCCGGAATCTCTGGTGTTGCGCCGCACTACATCCCGCCGCCATCAACCTTCAACGTGCTTCTTGGCTCCTCCTGGTTCGATAAACCTTGGTTTCTTTCCGAGGGAAAACTTGCTGCTGTGCGCATCATACCTTCCTCTTGGGGTTGCCCAACGAACGTGTGAAATACACGCCATCACACCTCTTATTTTTTTTTTGTGGGTAGCTCTTGCCATCCTATTTCCAATAAAATTATTTTCACCTAAATTGGAGTTTCTAACTCAAGTAATTGAGTTTCTAGTTTGCGGTACCATGCCGCTGCTGGTCACCAGCCCGCTCGCCCCAGTACTTCCCCATAGTACCGGGCCGCCCCTGGCTAGTAGTACCGGGCTAACCTAATTGCTCCATGTGTTGGCTGTTGGCCTTGCGCCATGCCGATATTACCGACCCATGCTAGGTCGAGCCCAATGAGCAGAATTTCTTTGTCAACTCTTTAAGCCTTTCTTCTTCCTCTCTAGCTCTCTTGTCCCATTAGCTCTCCACCATTGTAACTTTTTGAGAGCTTCCTTTCTCCTTAATACCTCCATGATTTTTGTACCTATTTGAAGGAATAGAGAGAGGAGATTTAGATCCACAATCCTATCAATTAATATTTCCTCTTTGCGAGGAAATCCCTAAATCTAGATCTTGGAGAAATTTCACATTCTCTTCATTTGTTTTCTCTCTCTTATTTCCCAATCGATTTTGTAGCTCTGGTGGAATTTGAGAGTGAAGGACTTGACATTGCATCTGGTGCACCGGTTTGAGTTCTCCATGGTGATTCGTGAAGTGAAAGTGAGAAGCTTATTACTCTTGATTTCTGGGAACCATAGACGGCTTTGGTGCTTAGTGGTTTTCTTGGAACCTACAATTGAGTTCTAGAGGTTCCTCAAACATGGGACCTTCGTAGCGATTTCATATGAGTCTCTAATTAAGTTGTGGGGATTGTCTCAAGTTTGTACGCGTTCGGTGACCACCCCCAAGGTTCCATAGTGGATCGGCGACGTCTCTTTTGGTTGGAAAGTTCGAGGAGAATGCGACAGCACTGCGTGTGTGTCCTCCTGTTGCTGCCCTGGACCCTACTGGCAGTGAGTCAGCGGCCGCTTCGCTTTCCTGCGCGCTCTGGTCACTGCGGCGCCATAACGGCCCGCTTCGACTATAGTGGCCACGCCAGGTCTGGTGTGCGATAGCTGGTCTTCTATGCCCCCTGCCCCTGCAATGCCACTCTCGCCTCCTTGTGTCCCTAGAGCACCGTCAACCTCCCTCGAGGCGATCTTGTGAAAGGAATCCTAGCCGTGGAGGAAGCCGATGCAAGCATGACCGTGAGGCCGGGTCGTCGGCAAAGTCGAAGAAGCAGCGCGCCAACGTCCCCATTCATATGGATGTCGCATGTACAATAACATGACCAACTGTGAGGGGTCGGACAACATCCACCTCCCCGACAGCTGGCACCTCAACGCGCGGAGGGTACCCATGACATTATTTCTCTTTTCGGACTACCAAAGATGGATGGACGCATCTGCGGCTTTAATCCCTCTTGGGATGTGGAACCATGAGTACTGTCAGTGTGCTCCTCCCCTCTTTTGCGGCTCAGCTCTAGATCTGCACAATTTTCAACCGGCCGTCACCATAGAGCTCGAAGAGTGGCACAGTAGTGGTCATGCAAACGAGGTGGCATGGTGTCAGTGCGAGCGATAAGCTCTGATCTACAGGAATTTCAAATTCTTCTAAATTTCCTTTTTTTCAGCACTATTTTTCTAGTTTATTTGCTTTCATTTTGCTGTTCTTTTTTGCAGGGCTTCTTTGCTTGGTTTAAAGATGGAAGATCGATTGATCGCGCGCGGTTCCTCACGGACGAGACGGCCTTGTCTGTGCTTTCGACTTTACTTTGTCTTTGCCTTTTTGTTGCTCTGCCTCTTCGCCGTCTGCCTACGTAGACATGATACCAACAGGAACTTTTTTTTTTTTTTTTTTTTTTTTTTTTTGCTTTAGTTGTGTTTCTCTCATTTCTTAAGCCTTGACGACCATGGCCTTTTATCATGGCCTATTTAATTATACTGTCTCGTTCATACAAAAAGAAGGCATAGTTAACATAGACATGCTCGAGATGTTGGATGTTTCCTTAGATTGGCACAAGAATATCCTAGAGCTGTAGGTCTTTGTACATGGAAATTCAATTACTGAGGCTCTTTGGCCAACAAAATTACAGAGGCTTAGCTGCAAGAAAGGTATGGCCCATCTTCCTCCTCCTGAAGAAGAGGCGGTCGAAATATTTGCCATTTGGTGAAGACGGTCATGCTTGCTTAACTTATGTCAATCCAAGACGCCGAAATATTTGCCATTTGGTGTAAGTAGTTCATTACATATATATTTAACACCAGAATAACAAACTTACTCGGCCAGGGCCGCGGTCCCTCCCTCCCTCCACCATCGCCCCCTCCCATCCCCTCTCCTCCCTCGCCACCTTCGCCTCAGGTTGTCTCACGCGAGGCGGCTCCGGGCGACGACCCGAACCCAAGAAGAGGCGGCCCATCTTCCTCCTCTTGGCCGCTGCCGCCGTCGGGTTCGCCGGAGGCGGCCGCGTCCGGCTGCCAAAGGCAGGGGGCGGTGGTGGCGCGTCCATGGACTCCCCTTCGCGCGGAGGCGGGGTCTTCCAGGGGCGGCGATGGTGGACGGCGGGTCTGGTGGCGGTGGCCTTTGGCTACTTCACCTAGATAAAAGCGGGAGACGCGGTGGTGTGGCGGAACTCGGCGGGGGAAGGGCGGCAGCGGGATCGCTGCTGACCTCCACCGGCCGGGTTGGAGGAGGAAGATGGACCACGGTTCCCTGCCAGGGCGGCGGCATGGGGGCCGGCCATTCCGACTTTCATGGTGGTGGTCCTAGGGTTCTTCTTTCGCGAAGATGAAGACGTTCCGGATGTCGATCTTTCTTCATCTAGCCGGAGTGATGAGTTCCGGAAGGCTCCGACAGCGAATGGAACAGTGCATCTTTTGCTTGGAGTTCACATGATCGGGTGGTATTCGGTCGCGCGCACCCATGTTTTTATTCCGACCGTTTGGTTCCGGAGGGAGCGGCGCGAAGCTCTGTTCTGTGTTGATATCAAGAGACTTTTGGTCCATGATGAAGTCAGAAGCAGAGAATTTCATGAAGGCGGGATTGGGGGATTAGCTAAAGAAGGTTCAAGTCTCCGCGATGTTGAGGAACTTGCTTGGTGTTCCGGGATTCGCACAAGTGGTATGAAAGTGGGGGCGGCGGCACACGTGAAGTTCAGAGTCCTACCTTTCAGGGTGAAAACCCAAGGTCTGATCTTAGCTGGTTGTGCCTGACAATGACCTTGTTGGAGGCATTGTTTTGAGAGCAGGGACTATCTTCAGGGTGAAAATCTAAGATCTTTGATCGGACGACGACAGCGCTGGTGCACTGTTTCCTTTTTGGAGGCGTCGTTTTTGGAGAGTCTGTATTTCAGGTGTTGTCTAGGGGGTGAATGTATTACTGTTGCTAGGCCTAGGATAATATAGCGGGATTTTTCTTTCTTAGTTTTCTTTTTATCTTTTTTGGCTGTATGCATCCGTACTGCCATTAGGGTGTTGCATTGTTGCAGAGGCTAGGTGTAATTGGTATCTTTCGATATTAATATATTCCCTTTATCGAAAAAAAAGTTCATTACATACAAATGAATTCAAATAAATTCAAAGTGTATGTCTAAATTGCTTAAACTTCGGTCGGATTTAAGTCCAACTCAAATACAAGTTCCGGTCTATTCACCAAAAATATTTTCTGGTTAGACCAAGAGTCCGCAATCTCCAAATCATCCCTTTTTTTTAAGCATATCTCCAAATCATCCTCTAGAATGGTATGTTCTCAGTCGGAATAGGCGGTTTCTTCCCTTAAAACCGCACTTGAAAATTTTATATCTTAAACTGAATTGCGATTTTTCACAAATTGATCCTATTTGTTTTTGGGTTAAGCAGAAGAAGTTAATCACCCAAGTTTCAAACCCTATCTTTTATTAATAATTAGTTTGATCTTTTTTCCCACCTTTAGAAGCGCGAAGCATAAATAGATCTAAAGACTTCTTCCATTTTATGAAAGGTAACTATCCCGGTTTCATATACCCCAAAGTCTACAACCATGTGTGCACAACACAGTTATTTTATCACAATTTCAACGCCCCGAAATAGACAAACAAATAAAAGTATTGTTATCTCGAGGAGTAAGAGCATGTCGTGATTGTCAAATTAATGGCCAAAGTTAAATCACGTAAAATAAAGCCGTCATATAAACAGGATCGGGGAGTAACTTTTATTCCCAGGCGCCCCTTTTATTTGAGAAAAACATATGTATCCATGGTTGCCGTGTAACATAAAACCCCACATTTTGGAAGAAGAAGAAAGACAATCAAACTTTTACCATAAACTTTCTGAGAAAGCCGTTTTGAAAATCACTTCATGTAAACTACAGTACAGACGAGGACATGCATGCGCGACAGCTTCTTGAAAGTTGAAGTAAACAAAACGAAGATGCTGGTCAAGATCATAAACAAGCTCGCTTACCCAAGTTCAGTACCAACTCCAACGCCAGACAAGACAAGAGGATATTCGGCAATGACGACAATGTGCGTCCGTGCCGGCCATCCCCGTTTCTGGCGCATCATACGGGTAGTGCACAAGAAAGTTGCGGCGCGCGGACTTGGTGCCTCTCCGGCTTGGGGGTTCGGACTGAAAGTCTGAAACTGCTCTGCTAGTGCCGCAAAAATCACGGCATGATCAGCTGAGGCCATGGCTCCACCAAAGTCAAAAGCTCAAATGGAAACGGCCGGCACGCACGGCGCGCGCCACTGCGCCTGCATCAAACGACGCGAAAGAAAAGAGTGGTGAGAAGAGGATAAAGGTAGGCCCGCGGCAGTATGTCGTCGGAGTACATGCCATATTGCAATCTTCCCGTGCCAATTCCAGTGTCTACACGGTAGCAGGCTTTCGATCTTCTTGTAAACATGTTATGTTGTGATTTAAACTTATATAAATGCCAACTTTTGATGAACAGAGCTGGTCTTATTATCAGGGGTTTAGATCTAAGGGCATCTCCAACGGACCGATCCAAACCAGCTACCCAAACAGTTTATTTATGTATGTTTCGGTCCGCCTGTGCTCGCGTGGTCCGGCCTGTCCGGACATCACGCTCAGCGGTACGACCCATTTGATCCGCTGACGATTTGAAAACCTTACCAGTTGGACAGCTTCATTTCAAATTTCAACACAAAAACATAGCAATTGACAAGCATAATATGTGACAAACATATGCCTTCGCCCTTCAGGCAGCGCCAACTAGTAACAAGTTTCTGCGGAATGTGCAAAGTTAGACACTATCTTACAATATATCCAAAAATGGCAAGTTTCACCTAAAAAGTGGCAACTTTAACCCAAATAGCAACCATCTATGCCAATGCCTTCAATCATCGCGATCAAGGATCATCTTTTGCTTCTTCTCGATCCAAGCCCTTTGCACATGATCGGTGATGGTGGCCAAGTCCGTGAGCATGATCCGATTCTCCTCGGCCATGATCTTGGCTTCGGCCTCCAACGCCTTGGACTAGGCATCGGCATCCATGACCCTTGCCTTGGCCTCGGCCTCGACAAGCCTAGACTTGGCAAGTGCCTCTTCCACCACAAGAGCTTTCAGTTGAAGATCAACAAAGCTCATTGCGGTTGCCTCTTTCTCTTTGTGCCGCCTCTCTTCCCTCTCGGCGACGGTCTCTTCCTTCTTGACCATCAACTCCCTCAAGGTATCTTGGAACGCCAATGAGGAAGCTTTACAGTGCATGTCGGTCTTGGTTGCCTTGTGGCCAGCTAGTCATTTCGAACGGCCACCACCGCCTGCCTCTTCGGTTGCGTCGGCGCCTAGGCTTTAGCCATCGTATTCAAGGTCGATGATACCGCCCGTTGATGAATTGCCATTGCCCTTTTTCTTCACCATCTCGAGTTTCTTCCGAAGGGCGTATCTTGTTTCCCACTTCTTGGTGTCCTTGAGAAACATTCAACAATGGCTCATTCTGAAGCCCTTGTTTTCGTAGCTCGACTTGAAGTGCTCAAAAGCATAAACAACCTACACACGCACAACAATCAATGGTATATGCTCTCATAAGTGGTAGCAACCTTGAGAAGATGGGAAGAGGTTTACCATGTCAACGGCCGAGACACCGCTCGTTGGCCTTCCCTTGACCGTCTCGAATGAGCCTTGGAACCGGCTACACTCGGCATGGATGAAGCCCCACCTCTTTGCAAGGGAGAGCTCTTTGCATTTGCCAAAGAAGGGTTTTTTCCATCAACAACCTATGCTCATGGAAGTACTTGCCCACGCGGGCCCAATAAGCATTGCCCTTTTGCTCGGCACCGCAAAGTGGATCTTGGGAAATCTCAATCCAAGCGGCACATAGATATTGTACTCTTCGACGGTGTAGCTCGTCGTCCTTTGGCTGAACTTCTTGCCATCGGCAACCAAGGTGGCAAGTGAAGCGGCCGGTGTTGCCGCGGTGGCTTGGGTGATTTCCTCGGCCTGTCTTGGGTGACATCGTCGCCCATGCCTTGTGTGTAGTCGTCGTTTCCAAACAACGGCTGCTCGTCAATGGAGTAGCCCTGATGAACCTTCTCGTACTAAGTGTCGTCATACTGAGTGTAGTCTTCGTCTTCCTCGTCGGCGCCCTCGTAGATCATGTCCTGCATGATGGCCTCGCCATTCATGTCCGCACATTTCTACACGCATAGTGGCCATGAGAAGCCGCCAGGACCATTAACAATTACAAGAGATGGGCAAGAGCTTTACCATCTTGGTCCCCAATGGGAGCTCGCCTATAATTCCATCGAACATGTTTGCTGGTGGCGGCATATCGGCAACAGAGATTCGCCGTTGTTTCTTCCGCCCTACCGGTGATGATTTCCCGGTCGTGGGAGTCCGGTTGAGGTCGATTCCTTGGCCGGACCTATCCGACGACGTCGTGCATGGATCACCTAGCCGGGACAACGCACATCTAGCCCTGCTATGGCCTCCGCCCTACTAGGATGGCTTAGGTTGAAGGGGAGGCCGGCCGCTCGGCTTCGACGTGATGGCTCTCATCGACGACGCGTCAACGGCCAAAGAGATAACCGCCCCATGGCCGAACGCCACGTTCAACGCCTCCTGCTTCATCATCATGACGGCCTGTTGGGCGGCTTTCTGAGCCAGCAGCTCGCCATTGGCATGCTGACGCTGAGCGATGATGCGGTCGTTCGCCATGAGCCACTCTTCTTCCAGGTTGGTGATCTTTCGAGATTTGATGGCTTCTCTCCGGCCTGCGCGCTTGTCGGACTCGTCCCGGCGCTCCTCCTCTGTAAAATCCTTGGTGGCTTTCTTCAGCTTCACCTGCTTCTTCCCGGCGGTGGTGATGGTGCTTGATGAGCGCAAATTGCACACCGTTGGGGAATCCCAAGAGGAAGGTATGATGGTCACAACAGCAAGTTTTCCGTCAGTAAGAAACCAAGGTTTAATCGACCAGTAGGAGAAAGGCGTGACTTTTGAAGGTGTTGCTAGCTGACTATTGGCAGGGAGCACTACTACCGCCAGCAACAACGTGAAACCTGCACACAACAGAACCAAAATACTTTGCCCCAACTTACAGTGAGGTTATCAATCTCACCGGGTTTGCTGAACGCAAAGGATTATACGTATAGTGTGGAAAGATGATGATTGTTTGTAGTGAAATTAAAGAGAACAATGCTTGCAGTAAGTAAACAGAACATGATGATTGTATCAGCGTAAAAGAAAGGACCGGGGTCCACAGTTCACTAGAGGTGTCTCTCCATAAAGATAAATAACATGCTGGGTGAACAAATTACAGCTGTACAATTGACATAATAAAGATCATACATGACTAGATGATTACTATGAGATTCGTTTGGGAATTACAACATAATACATATACCGTAATCCAATTGCGTCTATGACTAATAATCCACCTTCCGATTATCGTCCGAACCACTTCCAGTATTAAGTTGCAAGCAACAGATTATCGCATTAAGCAATGTGTGTAAAGTAAACAATAGAATTAACCTTGGATAAAACATTATTGTTTTCTTCCTAGTAGCAACATCATATCTACAATCTTAGAAGTTATTGTCACTCTTCCAGAAAACTAGAGGCATGAACTACTATCGAGCATAATAGCAACGGAGAGCATGCAAGATCACAAATAACATATGACAAGTATATATAATCGATCTCAACATAGTATTCAATATTCATCGGATCCCAGCAAACACAACATGTAGCATTACATAAAGATAATCTTGATCATGATAGGCAGCTCACAAAATCTAAACATGAGGCACAAATTGGAGAAGACAACCATCTAGCATCTAGCTACTGCTATGAATCCATAGTCCAGAGATGAACTACTCACGCATCACTTCAGAGGCGGAAATGGCGATGTAGAGGCCTCCGGTGATGATCTCCCCCTTCGGCAGGGCGCCGAAAAGATCTTCAGAACCCTCCCGAGCTAGGGTCTACGATGGCGGACGCGACGGAAATTTTCGTGGATGGAGACTCGGGTGTTTAGGTTTTTCCCAAGATCGTGAATAAATAGGCGGAAGGGCGAGGTCGGTGGACACATGGGGGGCCCACACCACCCCTTGGCGCGGGCCTACCCTTGGCCGCGCCATGGGGTGGTCTGACTGTAGGATAACGTTGCATAGAAAACAAAAATTTTCCTACCGCGAACACGCAATCCAAGCCAAGATGCAATCTAGAAGACGGTAGCAACGAGGGGGTATCGAGTCTCACCCTTGAAGAGATTCCAAAGCCTACAAGATGAGGCTCTTGTTGCTGCGGTAGACGTTCACTTGCCGCTTGCAAAAGCGCGTAGAAGATCTTGATCACGATCGGTTACGGCGCCACGAACGGGCAGCACCTCCGTACTCGGTCACACGTTCGGTTGTTGATGAAGACGACGTCCACCTCCCCGTTCCAGCGGGCAGCGGAAGTAGTAGCTCCTCTTGAATCCGATAGCACGACGGCGTGGTGTCGATGGTGGTGGAGAAATCCGGTGGAGCTTCGCTTAAGCGTGCGGGATGTGGTGGAGGAGAGATACCGCTAGGGTTTGGGGAGAGAGGGAGGCTAGGGCGCCGGCCAAGGGCAGCCCTAGGTGGTGCGGCCAAGAGTGGGCAGCCCCTCCTCTCCTCCTCATTATATAGGTGGAAATCCCCAAGTGTTGGTATCCAAGTCTTCGAATAAGACCCCAACAATGAAACCTCCCATATGTAGGGAAACCTACCCAAGGTGGGAATCCCACTTGGGGTGGGATTCCCCCCTTCCATGAGGGGGTTGGCCGGCCACCCTAGGGGAGTCCACCTTGGACTCCTCCCCTTTAGGGTTGGCTGGCCATGCAAGGTGGAGTCCCTCCGGGACTCTACTTTCCATGGTGATTTCTTCCGGACTTTTCTAGAACCTTCTAGAACCTGCCATAAATGCACCGGATCATTTCCAAACATGGAATATGACTTCCTATATATGGATCTTATTCTCCGGACCATTCCGGAACTCCTCGTGATGTCCGGGATCTCATCCGGGACTCCGAACAAATATCCGAACTCCATTCCATATTCAAGATCTACCATTTCAACATCCAACTTTAAGTGTGTCACCCTACGGTTCGTGAACTATGCGGACATGGTTGAGTACTCACTCCGACCAATAACCAATAGCGGGATCTGGAGATCCATAATGGCTCCCACATATTCAACGATGACTTCGGTGATCGAATGAACCATTCACATACGATACCAATTCCCTTTGTCACGCGATATTTTACTTGTCCGAGGTTTGATCATCGGTATCACTCTATACCTTGTTCAACCTCGTCTCCGATAAGTACTCTTTACTCAGTACCGTGGTATGTGGTCTCTTATGAACTTATTCATATGCTTGCAAGACATTAGACGACATTCCACCGAGAGGGCCCGGAGTATATCTATCCGTCATCGGGATGGACAAATCCCACTTGTTGATCCATATGCCTCAACTCATACTTTCCGGATACTTAATCCCACCTTTATAACCACCCATTTACGCAGTGGCGTTTGATGTAATCAAAGTACCTTTCCGGTATAAGTGATTTACATGATCTCATGGTCATAAGGACTAGGTAACTATGTATCGAAAGCTTATAGCAAATAACTTAATGACGAGATCTTATGCTACGCTTAATTGGGTGTGTCCATTACATCATTCATATAATGATATAACCTTGTTATTAATAACATCCAATGTTCATGATTATGAAACTAATCATCCATTAATCAACAAGCTAGTTTAAGAGGCATACTAGGGACTTCTTGTTGTCTACATATCACACATGTACTAATGTTTCGGTTAATACAATTATAGCATGATATATAAACATTTATCATAAACATAAAGATATAAATAATAACCACTTTATTATTGCCTCTAGGGCATATCTCCTTCGATCTCCCACTTGCACTAGAGTCAATAATCTAGTTTACATTTGTAAAGATATAACACCTTGGCCTTCGGTGCTTTATCATGTTTCGCTCACGAGAGAGGTTTTAGTCAACGGATCTGACATGCTCAGAACCGTATGTATTTTGTAATTCATTTGCGTCTCAACGCATCACTCATTTCCAAATGAGTCGGCATTAAATATGTTTGGTCTTCTGGTGGAACCTTAATTCCGCGGTCTGAAATATGTCACTAATATTGTCACACACAATATAGCTTCAAAGTTCTGACTGCGTCGGAAATACACCAAGTTCTCAAAGAACCTCTTGACTTAACATCCTTTGTCATTGTCAAAACAATGACATACTACTGCCTTCTTTTGTAGATTCCGTCACAATATTTAGAACTCTTCTAAATCTAGCATAGACAACTTCTAGCTCATTGTGCTACCTTTTAAACAACACTTAGTCTAATTTGAGATTGAAATTATATTTTATATGTGACAAAACCAATATTGGTGTAACACCTTACAGCGATTTGTTTGTCATTTCTTCATACAAAAAAATATATATATATCCTTAGTTCTTCTAAAGTACTCAAGGATATTCTTACTGTTGTCCAATGATCATCATATGAATCATTCTGGTATATGCTCATAACACTTTATAGCACATGATATCTGATTGTGTACATATTATTTATAATCACTCATGTGTTTTTACTCATTGAGTGTCAGATACACTCAAGTCTTGTTAAACCTTCACATGACAAGAACATTTTCTTAATATTTCTATATTGAACTACTTCAATATCCATCATATGTACTTTGACTTAAACTTATTTATGTGTTTCAATCTATCTTCATAGATCTTGACACTAAATTTGTTTCAGTCCATATCCTTTCATTGAAGTTAATTCTCAATGAAACCTTTTTAATCAAGTATATAATTACATCATTTATAACCAACTATATGTCACCTACATAAAGTATTATAAATGTGTCTTAGCGCTCCCACTTAATTTCTTGCAAATGCAAGCCTCTTCATCGTCTTTGATGAAATCAAAAACTCTTTGACTATTTCATCTGGTGAAGATTCCAACTCCGCAATACTTACTTCATCCAATTGAAGTTCGTATACCTATCTAGTATTCCACGGACCAGACAAAACTCTTGGTTGTATCTTGTATACACCTTTAATACATACTTCTGATAAGTAATGTATTTTGCCATCCTACTAGCATATCTTATAAAAGAAATATGTAGTGATTACTAGAATAATCCACATAGACTATAAGCATTGCTACGGAAGATCTAATCTTATCGTAGTCAACTTTCAACAAGTCGAGCTTCTTCAAAGATATTTCATCTAAGTCTATAGATCCATTTACTTTCAAAAAGTATTCATCTATTATGGATTTCATGGTGCATGGCCATTTTAACGGAGTCAGGGCCCATCATAACTTCTTTGCTTGTAGTTGGTTTATCATTGTTCAAAATCAATCCTTTGTCCACAAATCATTTATTTGATCACAAAGTAAACCATACCTACAAGGTTCAATATGTACTTCTATCTCCATGGCTAAAACACTTTGTAGTCATAGGAGCCATGATCGTCGTGGCCGCTTCGGAACCAATTCCGATGTCTGCGCTACTCGATCATTATGCTCGAGTTCATAAACCTTATCAAGTTCTATTGTCCTCCCACTCAAAAACTTCGCTAGAAACAATTTCTTGGAAATAAGAAACATTGACAAACACTTTTGTCTTTGTCTCCATTGTGGGAAGAATTCCCAATCAATTCTCCGGGATAACCAACAAAGACATTCATCCGATTTTGGTTGTAAACTTATTTACTTATGCTATGCATACCAAAATTTAAGAAAAGACTATTAGGGTTTATACCCATGTCATAACTCGTATGATATCATTTCAACGGATCATGATGATGCTCTATTCAGTGTAAAGCGGTAGTCTCTAAAGCATAATTCACAAAAATATAATGGCATTAATATTTTATCTCATCATTGACCCAACTAGGTTTGGATACATCTCTCGGATACTTCATCATCACTATGATACTCCAAGAAATGTGAGTTGTAGAACAATTTCATAACTCTCTTAGATGTTCGCTAAAATTCGTAATTCAAATATTTCCTCCATGATCCAATCATAGATATTTGACTTTTCTATTACGATGATTTCCACTTCATGCTGAAATTTATTTGAATCCTATTCAAATGTTTCAAACTTTTCCTTATTGAATATATCCACATATATACTCAATTCATTGTTTGAAAGTTTTCATGAAGTAGAAGAATCTTCCGCACACAACTATGCCCAGTGAACCACATATATCATTATGCATGTTTTCACTAAGTTAGTTGCCCGTTCAATTCTTCGGCCTATGAACGGTATTTCGGTCATTACCTTTTAGAAAAGATTTTGCAAGTGCCAAACGATTCAACAAATCGAATGACTCCAAAAATCCATTTGCATGGAGTTCCTTCATGCGATCCTTTCTAACATGACCTAAATGGCGGTTCCACAAATAAGTGGAATTCAAATCATTTGCCTTATGGCATTTTAGCGTCAGTGTTATGTATGTGTGTTTCACCATTCAGATTTATAATAACTTATACATCGTATATGGAGTAATGTCATAATTTGAACAACTCATTGTTTTCATTTGACCAAAGCAAAATAACAATTATTAAGTTCTTTATTATAAATTCTAAGGGCTAGATAGAATGCCAACGACGAACATAATAACACATTATTTTGTTCCAGACGTACATTTCTATCATATTCCTTGTCAGTCAC
This sequence comes from Lolium rigidum, assembly GCF_022539505.1. NCBI lineage: Eukaryota > Viridiplantae > Streptophyta > Magnoliopsida > Poales > Poaceae > Lolium > Lolium rigidum. The sequence goes on from NC_061511.1 coordinate 247,975,256, forward strand.
TTAGGCCATTGTATTCTTGTATTGCGTTGTTTTGTATGACACTTCATACCAACCAATATAGTAATAATATCCAAGAATTTCATAGTGTGACCTAACTAGGAATACAACCATAACATGTATATCATTTATATACACATGAGCTAGACTTTCTAGTCTTTTCTTTCTTTCTGCCAAAATATCTTTTGCAGTTTCTCTTTTAGCTTTCCTCATTATTCAGAAAAAACACTTCAACATTAATAACTTCTAGGTTTGTTGGTCTAATACCAATAACCTTGAGGTTCTTATTTTGAAGTTGATCATCATATGACAAGTGTTCTAGATTTCACTTATTAGTAACTATGATGAACAATTTCACTCATAATTTTATCCATCAATTCATGACAACTTTTTGAGACCATGTCTGTACATGCTAGGCTCATAAAGTTTAACCTTAGTATTCGCATGTGCAAATCTGGCTTGCACCCGTTGTAAGCACACGTAGAATCTATAACACCCGATCATCACGTGATGCTTCGATACGACGATTCTTAGCAACGGTGCATACTAAGGATGATAACTTCATGGATATGCGAATATTGTTAGTGCCCCAATAGTTGGAGGATTGTGACGCCTGGCGTCTTCAACCTTCATACATTCCCATAAAACTTATGAGTTTATGTAGTCTCACCAAAATATATTCTATCATCTTGCAATAAGGTCTTAGATATCACATATATCTCATACCTTGATTATTTCTGAAAACTAAATTTTCAGCTCCTTACTTTTCAAACAAATTTGAACTTCAAGTTTGACGGAGACAAGATAACTTTAGGTACTAATTGAAACCTTAGCTCTTTGAATTAATAATGTGAGGTTTACTAAAAGTTTGCAATAGGACTTAATTAATTCTTGATTCTTTAACAATACGGTACCAATCCGTAAAGTTTCTTGTCAGATTTTTACAGTATTTTTATCTCAATAACAAGACTAGCGCATAGTAGAAAACGGATGCCAATACTACAAAATTAATTCAAAATACTACTCAGACTATGTTTATGATAATTAGTTCATGTTTTAATCTAATTACTAATGAACTCCCACTTAATACAACATCCCTCATAGTTGTTAAGTGGTACACGATCCAAATTCACTACACCAAAAAACGATCATCACGTGAGATGATGTAGCTTCAATGGTGAACATCAACATGTTGATCATATCATCCATATGACTCGTGTTCAACCTTTCGGTTTCCGTTGTCCCGAGGCCATGTCACGTACATGCTAGGCTCGTCAAGCAAACCCAAGTATTCCGCGTGTGCAACATGGCTTACACCCGTTGTATGTGAATCGTTGAATCTATCACATCCGATCATCACGAGATGCTTTGAAACGACGAACTGTTACAACGGTGCATACGAGGGAGAACACTTTATTATCTTGATATTAATGTGAGGGATCATCTTATAATGCTACCGTCGCGTTCTAAGCAAAATAAGATGCATAAAAGGATTAACATCACATGCGGTTCATATGTGATATGATATGGCCCTTTTGTCTTTGCGCCTTCGATCTTCATCTCTAAAGCACGGACATGATCTCCATCATCAGCGGGCATGATCTCCATCATCGTTGGCGTAGCGTCAAGGTTCATGACGCCGTCTTCATGGTTGTTCACCTCATGTAGCAACTATTACAACTACTTTGAAATACTACTCAACATGAAAATTAAAGACAACCATAAGGCTCCTGCCGGTTGCCACAATACAATAATGATCATCTCATACATATTCATCATCACATTATGGCCATATCACATCACCAAACCCCTGCAAAAACAAGTTAGACGTCTCTAATTTGGTTTGCATATTTTACGTGGTTTAGGGTTTTCGAGTAAGATCTAATCTACCTACGAACATGAACCACAACGGTGATACTAGTGTTGTCAATAGAAGAGTAAATTGAATCTTCACTATAGTAGGAGAGACAGACACCCGCAAAACCTCTTATGCAATACAAGTTGCATGTCGAACGAGGAACAAGTCTCATGAACGCGGTCATGTAAAGTTAGTCCGGGCCGCTTCATCCCACTATGCCACAAAGATGCAAAGTACTCAAACTAAAGATAACAAGAGCATCAACGCCCACAAACCATTGTGTTCTACTCGTGCAACCATCTATGCATAGACACGGCTCGATATCACCTGTAGGATAACGTTGCATAGAAAACAAAAAATTTCCTACCGCGAACACGCAATCCAAGCCAAGATGCAATCTAGAAGACGGTAGCAACGAGGGGGTATCGAGTCTCACCCTTGAAGAGATTCCAAAGCCTACAAGATGAGGCTCTTGTTGCTGCGGTAGACGTTCACTTGCCGCTTGCAAAAGCGCGTAGAAGATCTTGATCACGATCGGTTCCGGCGCCACGAACGGGCAGCACCTCCGTACTCGGTCACACGTTCGGTTGTTGATGAAGACGACGTCCACCTCCCCGTTCCAGCGGGCAGCGGAAGTAGTAGCTCCTCTTGAATCCGACAGCACGACGGCGTGGTGTCGATGGTGGTGGAGAAATCTGGCGGAGCTTCGCTAAGCGTGCGGGATGTGGTGGAGGAGAGATACCGCTAGGGTTTGGGGAGAGAGGGGAGGCTAGGGCGCCGGCCAAGGGCAGCCCTAGGTGGTGCGGCCAAGAGTGGGCAGCCCCCTCCCTCTCCTCCTCATTATATAGGTGGAAATCCCCAAGTGTTGGTATCCAAGTCTTCGAATAAGACCCCAACAATGAAACCTCCCATATGTAGGGAAACCTACCCAAGGTGGGAATCCCACTTGGGGTGGGATTCCCCCTTCCATGAGGGGGTTGGCCGGCCACCCTAGGGGAGTCCACCTTGGACTCCTCCCCTTTAGGGTTGGCTGGCCATGCAAGGTGGAGTCCCTCCGGGACTCTACTTTCCATGGTGATTTCTTCGGACTTTTCTAGAACCTTCTAGAACCTGCCATAAATGCACCGGATCATTTCCAAACTTGGAATATGACTTCCTATATATGAATCTTATTCTCCGGACCATTCCGGAACTCCTCGTGATGTCCGGGATCTCATCCGGGACTACGAACAAATATTCGAACTCCATTCCATATTCAAGATCTACCATTTCAACATCCAACTTTAAGTGTGTCACCCTACGGTTCGTGAACTATGCGGACATGGTTGAGTACTCACTCCGACCAATAACCAATAGCGGGATCCGGAGATCCATAATGGCTCCCACATATTCAACGATGACTTCGAGTGATCGAATGAACCATTCACATACGATACCAATTCCCTTTGTCACGCGATATTTTACTTGTCCGAGGTTTGATCATCGGTATCACTCTATACCTTGTTCAACCTCGTCTGCCGACAAGTACTTTTTACTCGTACCGTGGTATGTGGTCTCTTATGAACTTATTCATATGCTTGCAAGACATTAGACGACATTCCACCGAGAGGGCCCGAGTATATCTATCCGTCATCGGGATGGACAAATCCCACTGTTGATCCATATGCCTCAACTCATACTTTCCGGATACTTAATCCCACCTTTATAACCACCCATTTACGCAGTGGCGTTTGATGTAATCAAAGTACCTTTCCGGTATAAGTGATTTACATGATCTCATGGTCATAAGGACTAGGTAACTATGTATCGAAAGCTTATAGCAAATAACTTAATGACGAGATCTTATGCTACGCTTAATTGGGTGTGTCCATTACATCATTCATATAATGATATAACCTTGTTATTAATAACATCCAATGTTCATGATTATGAAACTAATCATCCATTAATCAACAAGCTAGTTTAAGAGGCATACTAGGGACTTCTTGTTGTCTACATATCACACATGTACTAATGTTTCGGTTAATACAATTATAGCATGATATATAAACATTTATCATAAACATAAAGATATAAATAATAACCACTTTATTATTGCCTCTAGGGCATATCTCCTTCACTGACCGCCCTGTGGTGCCTCTTCGACCCCCCCTGTGGACTCTATCTTCGTTACGGTAAAATATTAACTTCGGCTTTTGTTTCGTCCAATTCCGAGAATATTTCCTGTACAACTTTTCTGAAATACAAAACAGCAGAAAACAGGGAACTGACACTATGGCATCTTGTTAATAGGGTAATGCCGGAAAATATATAAAAGTGCAACTAAATGTAAGAAAAACATATATAAATTGGTATAAAACAAGTATGAAGCATCAAAAATTATAGATACGTTTGCGATGTATCAGGTGGCCGTGGCAGGCGTGGTGGCAGAATCCATTGCTTCCGTTGGCTTTCCTGCCGGCCAAATTTCCGTGGAAGGGTTTTTGGAGGGAATGTGTGTGCCACAAGCGGAGGGCCATGGTCTTCTAAGGAGGACATGGGAGGACACGCGAATTTTCCGGCCCGACGCATGTGCGTCCCGAATTTGGGAAACGATGGATCGGTCCGCGCGAGACGATCCGTTTGCGTTGCCCCGTTGGAGCGTGCGCGGGCTGTCCGGCTATCCTCGCGGACCATTTCAAATAGCCCAGAACCATTTGGATCGGTCCGCTAGAGATGCCCTAAGTGAAATGGAGTCCGAAATTAACCCATAACATCGCGCCAAGTCACCTAGGTCATTACCAATACTTATACCAGGGGCGGGCTCAGATATGAGCCACACAACGGGCTGGCCCTTTTGGGTAGGCATTGAGCTACTGTTTACATGATTTTTTCAAAAATCTGAAGGAAATTTATTAGTTTTTCGGGCCTAAGCCCAGGGCTGCAGCATCGGCTGTACTAGGTGCAGTCCACCTATTGTATATTTCATTATCTATCTATCTAATGATATTAAATTTTTTTTTTTTGCATTTTAATGATTTTTAGTAAAAAAAAGTTAAATTTAACATAGTTTAATTTTCTTAAAATAATATAAGCCTTAAGTTTTAGGATGGAGGTAGTAGTAAAATTTTGCTGGTTAGCGATCATGTTTTTTTTTGCCCGCTTTGTCACGTTAATATCCTTGTGCTCCATCTCCTGGTTTGTCTTCCTTCTTACTCTTTGCATATCGCCATTGTAATGAAACAAAGGAGCAAATGCGGAAGACCTTCCATAGCATCTCCAAAAGTTCCACTTGGTTGATATTGTCACATGGTCGCCTCCTTGAAGATGCAGTCTCTCCATTGTTCGGGATGACGACAACTCCTCCATCATCGATCCTCGGATTCAACAACAGGGACGCTCGGTGATGGCTATTCGATATCTATAGCTCAGCTCCGCACCTCGTGTGCATATTTTAGATTGATCGTCAGGAGAGCCACCCGTGGAGCATCAACTAGATCGCACCGCTATCGAGACGCTTCGAAACCACAGATGCGGCAATTTCGAGTCCGAGTAGTCGACGGATGAACGAACACCGTATAGTTCCATTAATTTGTGATATTCAACATCTCCACGAGTTTAGATTGACTTCGTATTGTACTGTGCAGCCAGGCACTTATCTTTCTTGCTCTACTTTTGAGAGCCATGTAATGATGTACCTTGATCCTTAATGTCAATACATCTAGTTTGTAAAAAAAAACTATCTCCGAAAGGCTCCCAATTGGGCATCTCGTACAACACCAACAATGTATTGGTCTATTGGACGCGCCTGACCCACCCGCCGCCCCCAATACGACATTCCTAATAGCTCTCAGGCCCATTTTTCATTCCTTCCATTAAAAAAAATGTAAGACACACAGATGAGTTTCGAGATGAGAGGCGCCACTCTAGTTGTGCATGTGTGCTCATATTTTATCGTAGAGGGAATGGGAAAGGAGGGGCTAAGGAGAGACACACAGAAACATGATGGAAACAACAATGTGACGACCACCCGGCTCTATACCCTAAACCCTAACACAGCCAAAGAATTGAATAGCCGGAAGATTTGGATCGTTTTCCTTACCCCTTTTTTTTGTCTAAAAAGTCAATATTAGACTTTGTTGCACTTTGCATCGTGCTTCAAGCCGGAGATACCATTTCCGCCGTGTTTGCAGACTAGTAAAGACCCCGAAATAGAGTCATGGAAAATAGAACATCGTGGCGTGGCCAAAGCTTAACTAGCTTACAATGTTTAAGTGGATGTTTAAGCGTCTTGGAAGAGATGGCGCTATGGATGAACTAGATCATGAATTTTTTTGAGGCTACCTCAATGCATATTTTTAATTTTATTTATAAAGGTTATAAAGGTCTACAAAAGAGAGCAGTTGCTTGAGAGGAGCAACTGCTATTACTGGGCATCCTAGCTATTACTGGTGATGAAACATAGACATGCACATAATCACCGGAAAAAAGGTGGTGGATAGTTACCACATTCATTTCGATGTAAGTCCGGATTCATATATTACCACAACTATTATTTCTTTCTCAAATACCAATGTCAAAAATACAAATATAAAATGGAAATGATGCAAAGGCAGGGGGCACCCCATTTTGGAAAAAAATGACAAAAATACAAATACAAAATATGTTATTGAACTTAATTAGAAGCAAATGTGGCTATGGAAATACATATATCTATATCCAACAAGATTAACATTCGCTCCACATCCGCTCTAAGTTCATATTCGGCAACATCTATATTTGTATCTGTATTAATTTTGAAAATATGAAAACAGATATGGAAAGTCACTATTCGAGGTGCATCCGATCTTTTTCGAACCTTTGCACTTGCAATTGAAATTAGTACGAGGGTGTGTAACCTAAGGCCTCATTGGCCTGTAGTACTGTACTTTGAGTATTATCCACCAGCCACTTGCTAAAGTGTGAAAGGAGGACTAGTGAGTAAACAAACCAGTCATGCCTCCTTTGAATCTCAAGTTCCGCCCCCTTTTCCCTCCAGTATAAGAGGAACCCTGTTGAACTTCCCCAACTCCCTCCAAAACCAGCCAACCAAATCCTCTGCTCTTTCACTCTGTTTCAGTTTCACACTACTTCTTGGGTGCACTGCCATGGCCAGGAATGGTGGTGCTAATGTCGTTGCTGCAATCCTTGGTCTCCTGGCACTTGCACCAATGGTGAAGCTGGCTTCTGGCCATGACTACGGCATGGCATTGAAGAAGAGCATCCTCTACTTCGAGGCGCAGAGGTCCGGCACGCTCCCTCCTGACCAGAGGGTCACCTGGAGGGAGAGCTCTGGTCTCTTTGATGGGAAAGCCAATGGAGTATGTACACGTTGTATTCATAGCACTGACAGAAACATTTGACGAACCAATGTCATTTATGTTCCCTGGGTGCATAGCATTTGTTGTAATGGTGCTTGCAATTTCCTTTTTTTATTTCAGGTGGATCTAGTGGGAGGGTACTACGACGCAGGCGACAACGTCAAGTTTGGGCTGCCCATGGCGTTCACGGTGACCATGATGTCGTGGAGCATCCTGGAGTATGGCAAGCAGATGGCATCCGCCGGCGAGCTCCAGAACGCCATGGGAGCCGTCAAGTGGGGCACGGACTACTTCATCAAGGCGCACCCCGAGCCGGACGTGCTGTTCGGGGAGGTTGGGGACGGCGACACGGACCACAACTGCTGGCAGCGGCCGGAGGACATGACGACGAGCCGCCAGGCGTTCCGCATTGACCCCCAGAACCCCGGGTCAGACCTGGCCGGAGAGACGGCCGCGGCGATGGCCGCCGCGTCGATGATCTTCCGCACCACTTATCCGGGCTATGCCAACCTGCTCCTCGAGCATTCTAAGCAGGTATATAGGCCCTGAATCTTGGAAATCTAGCAAGAATTTCATAGATTTACAATGTTGTCTGATTCTTTGATGCTCGCTCAGCTGTTCCAATTCGCCGACAAGTACCGCGGAAAGTATGACTCAAGCATCACCGTGGCGCGCAATTATTACGGGTCTTTCAGCGGATACGGGGTAAGCAACTTTGAGACGTGAGATGGTGATTGGTGAGACTGACGCAATGCAGACGTTCTGACCGTTCAATGGCGCGCTGCAGGATGAGCTGCTCTGGGCGGCGGCGTGGCTGTTCGAGGCGACGGAGGACAGGTTCTACCTCGAGTACCTGGCGACCAACGGCGACGCGCTGGGCGGCACGGGCTGGTCGATCAACCAGTTCGGCTGGGACGTCAAGTACCCCGGTGTGCAAGTCCTAGCGGCCAAGGTATGTACACTTCGCCTTGGTTAATCATCGCTCGCATTCGGCAACTGAAGCTCATCTGCCTGACCTCGTGTACGGTGCAGTTCCTTCTTCAGGGCAGAGCCGGCGAGCACGCGGACGCGCTGCAGAGGTACCGGCAGAACGCCGAGTTCTTCGTCTGCTCCTGCGTCGGCAAGGGCGCCGTCAACGTCCCCAGGACCCCCGGTGGCGTGATGTACCACCAGAGGTGGAACAACCTCCAGTTCGTCACCAGCGCGTCCTTCCTACTCACGGTGTACGCCGACTATGCCACGGTGACCGGCAGGGGAGCCGTGCGCTGCCCGGCCGGTGCCGTGCAGCCATTCGAGATCCTCGCATTTGTCAAGTCTCAGGTAATCTTCCCAACATTCCAACCTCGGCATGTCTGGACGACCAGTTTACTGACACACTCGTTGGAAATGTTCAGGTGAACTACATCCTGGGCGACAACCCGAGGGGGACGAGCTACATGGTCGGCTACGGTCTGAACTACCCGCGGCAGGTGCACCACCGTGGCGCCTCCATCGTGTCCATCAAGACCGACCCCTCCTTCGTCAACTGCCACGAGGGCTACTCCAGCTGGTACGGCAAGCAGGCCGGCAACCCCAACCTCCTGGAGGGCGCCATCGTCGGCGGCCCCGACGAGTACGACGACTTCGCCGACGAGAGGAACAACTACGAGCAGACGGAGGCGGCCACCTACAACAGCGCGCCGCTGCTCGGCGTGCTCGCTCGCCTCGCCGGCGCGTGCGGCGGGCTCGACGAGTATCACCAGTCAGTCCCGGAGGTGGCTCCTTCGAACGCGAACCACACAGTCCGGCAATCTCATCGACATCATCACGGTAATTACTAGCTGTACACACAATGTAACAGATGGAACTCTGAATGTGTCTTCTTATTCATCTTGGGGTTGAGCTGCAGCTTCAGAGCACCTCGAGATCAAGCAGAACGTAACGAGGACATGGGCGAGCAAGCGCACGACCTACAACAGGTACTCGGTGACGGTGACCAACAGGTCCCGGAAGACGGTGCGGGGGCTCCACCTCGGCATCTCGGACCTCAACGGGCGGCTGTGGGGCCTCGACAAGGCGCGGTACGGCTACGTTCCCCAGAAGTGGCTGCCGGCGCTGCGCCCCGGGAGGAGCCTCCGGTTTGGGTACGTGCAGCCGGGTCCTCCGGCGAATGTATGGGTCACTGGATACAAGCTGGTCTGAAGCCTCGACACTCCAGTCTTGGCGCGGTGCTAGGATGGATAATCTCTAGAGTTCGTGTTGTGTGTTTCGTGCGAGTTAGGCGTGGGAACGGGAGAAAGAGCGAAGAGGCTAAAGATGTTTTTCATGCTCATCCTCTTCCTCCCAAACAAGGCGTTCCTGTTACTTAGGAGAGAGATTTGGAATTTGGAGAGATTGAACGTAGATGTTCATCCTAACCTTTCAAGTTATCAAAAGTTGTGCTTTCTGTACCGAATGCTAGTATGATGGCTAGCAAATCGGGACGACCTTCATGAGGAGAAAGAAAGAACAGAGAGAGGAGAGATTAGATTTCTTTTCTTAATTCAGTCATAGTTTCGTTCGGTTACGGAAGCAGGCAATATAGCCACACACACAGGCACACTACTTGGCACGCAGGCCCCACTAGCACTTTTACACTTTACCCCTCTTCTTGCGCCACCCTGTCACACATACCCCTAGGTGGCGCACTTGTGTGTCTAAGAGCATCTCCACTCGTCTCCCCGACGAGGCCCCTGAGCGACGTTTTTTCCATTCGGACGGCGAAATTCGGTCCAGTCGCGCCCCCGGTTGCTCGTTTTCGTCCAGATTTGGCCCTTCATCCATCCGGCGAGCCCACGCCATCCCCGGTCCCCCGGGGAGCTATCGGGGAGTCCGTACGAGTGAAAAGCAGGGAAGGACCCGATTTGTCGGCGACTGGACACACGAACCCCACCACCACCTCGCTCAAAATCCCTCCCACCCCTCGTATCTCTCTCGCCGCCGGCACCACCCCGCCGGCTTGTTGCCCAGATTCCGTCGTACCTCCTTCCCACCTGCCTATATTCCGTCGTCTTTCGACGACGGCCAATCTGCCTGCCTGTTTTTTGACGATGGCCTACTCCTCGTCGTTCGCGTCTCGGCTAGCCTCGACCACGCCCGTCAGGTGTTCTAAAACCTGGCCGAACTTGTTTGCCGAACTTGTTAAATTTTATGTCGAATTTGTTTGAAATATGTCAAATGGCCGAAGTTGGGGGTGTCCTGCCGAGGGGACGGCTGGAACTTCGGCGCTCCCCAGGCCAAATTTTCCTCCAATCCAGAGGAAAATTTCGCCGGATTTGGATGTGGAGAGCGCCAACGAGTGGAGATGCTCTAAGGCATGGCAGACTGCGTGACAATGCCCCCCTGAAGAGAACTTGCTTGTCCCCAAGCAGGAGCCAGTGGAAACTTGGTTTTGAGCACATCCCAATCTTTCCACGTAGCTGAATCTTCCGGTAACGTTTCCCATTTGATTAGTATTTGAACAATAGCCGTATTGCCTTTCTTCACCATGCGTCTGTCAAGGATCCTCTCTGGTACTGCCCGTCCATCAGGTCCAGAGGGGGTAGGTTGGGAAAATCCGCGAACACTGGCGTATAGTCAGGTCTATGTTCCTTGAGCTGGGAAACATGAAAGACCGGGTGTATCAGACTTGACTCTGGCAATTTTAGCTTGTATGCAACTTTCCCAAATCTCTCCAGAATTTCATATGGGCCCAAGAATCTGTGTGCCAATTTTGGAAAAGGACGACTGGCCACTGACTTCTGTACATATGGCTGCAGTTTTAGGAGTACTTTATCCCCAATTAGGAACTCCTTCTCAGTTCTGTTGCGATCAGCTTTCAGCTTCATGCGATTTTGAGCTACTGCCAGTTTGGTCTTGAGCAACTCAAGATGTGCCGTGCGATCCAGAGCTATAGCTGGCGCATCGGGATCAGTGTCGATTGATGGCATCGCTCCCATGTTTGGTTCAGTACCGTATAAAGCTTTGAACGGAGACATACCAGTTCAGGAGTGCACAACAGAATTATACCAAAATTCTGCCAGGGATAGCCACTGTTTCCAATTCCGACAATTTTCTTGGATGTTGCACCTGAGATACATCTCCAAACTCTGGTTTACTCGTTCCGTTTGGTCGTCCGTTTGAGGATGATAGGCCGTCGTAAACTTGAGTTTAGTGCCCAATTTCTGAAACAGCTGACGCCAAAAATGACTGGTGAAAATGGCACCGCGGTCAGAGACGATCGAGCGTGGCATGCCATGGAGCTTGACCACGGAGTCGACAAATACTCTAGCCACTTGAGGAGCAGAGAAAGGATGCTTCATAGGTATGAAATGTGCATACTTTGTAAACCGGTCAACGACCACCAAGATTGTATTAGTTCCTTCAGACAGAGGTAAACCTTCGACAAAATCGATGGTTATGTCTTGCCAGGCCCCAGCCGGCACCGACAATGACTGCAGTAAACCTTGAGGGTGTTTGTTAGAGTGCTTGGCGTGTTGACAGACATCGCACTGACGGACGAACTCTGTAACATCAGTATTCATTCCAGTCCAGGCAAACATCCGTTTTAGCCTCTAATATGTGGCTTCAACGCCCGAATGACCCCCTATGGCGCTCGCATGCATCGCTGAAATGACCTTCGTCTGGAGGGCAGAGTTAGCTCCCAACCACACGCGACCTCGCAGCCTGATTAGTCCTTGATGCAGAGTATATCCATGCTCATCTGGACTTGCCAGCGCCAATTCAGTGAGACGACGCTGCGTGTCAGGGTCTGTTACATAGGAATTTACTATCTCATGGAGTCAAGCTGGTTGCACTTCATAGCAAGCCTGTATTGTCATTAGGTGACCCACCCGGGAGAGGGCATCAACAGCTTGATTTTCAATACCCTTGCGGTAGGCAATGCGAAACTGGAGCCCCATCAACCTTGCCATAGCTTTTCTCTGAAATGGAGACTGAAGTTGTTGGTCATCTAGATACGATAAACTGTGGTGATCAGTCTTTATAATGAACTCTCCGCGTTGCAAGTATGAACGCCACCTTTCTACTGCCATCAACATGGCCAATAACTCTTTGTCATATATGGGTAGGTGTTGATGTGAAACCGCCAATGGTTTACTAAGGAAAGCAATAGGATGTTGGTCTTGCATAAGCACTGCACCAATTCCCAAGTCACAAGCATCTGTCTCCACTATAATTTGCTTCTCAAAATTCGGCAATTGTAGTGCATGAGTAGTTTGCATTGCTTCTTTCAGGGCTTGAAAAGCTATGGTAGCTGAGTCAGACCAGATAAATGCTTTCTTCTTAAGGAGGTTGGTTAGAGGTCTTGCAATTATAGCATAGTTTTTTCACAAACTTCCTGTAGTATCCAGTGAGTCCCAGAAATCCTCTCAAGTCAGTAATAGAATTGGGAAGAGGCCATTTTACCATTGCTTCAGTCTTCTTGGGGTCAGTGGCGACTCCCTCAGCAGAGATAATATGTCCTAGGTATTCTAAACTACTACAAGCAAATGAGCACTTGTTTTCTTTGACATATAGCTGGTGCTGGCGTAGAATAGTTAGTACCTCTGTCAAATGTTGTACATGTTCTGCAATTGAGGTACTATATACAAGAATGTCGTCCATAAACACTAAGACCGACTTCCTGAGGCAGGGTGTGAGAACTTCATTCATCACACATTGGAATGTGGCTGGTGCGTTGCACAACCCAAAAGGCATGACCCGAAACTGATAATGACCCTGATGAGTTTTAAACGCAGTTTTAAACTCATCCGTTGGCAGCATTCTGATCCGGTGGTAGCCTGCCCTTAGATCCAACTTGGAAAATATCTTAGCTCCAGCTAGCTCATCAAGAAGCTCATCACCGGCATTGGAAAGATGTTCTTGATGGTAATTTCATTTAGTCGACGATAGTCCACACAGAATCGCCAGGAGCCATCTTTCTTTTGCACCAAAAGCACAGGAGAAGCATAAGGAGACACACTGTGTGTAATAATGCCAGCAGCTAACATTTCTTTTATTTGTCTCTCAATGTCATCCTTGTGAGCAGGAGAATACCTATATGGGCTGCTGTTAAAGGGCATTGCATCAGGCTTAAGAGGAATAGCATGGTCATATTGCCTCTCATGAGGTAAGTCTGTTGGTGTAGCAAACACATCAGAGAATGTGTGTAGAACTTGTTGAATATCATCAGGCATTTCCGTGTTAGTCATGTCACAATCTGGTTTCACAATGACCATTGCCCAAACCTCGTTTCCTTTGTACCACTTGATAAGTTGTTCAATAGGCAGTTCTCTGATACTGTCGACATTTGGTGCAGACATACCTCTCAGAGTAATGAATTTTTTGTTATAGGGAAAAGACAAGCAATCATTTGCCCAATCAGTCACCACGGGACTGTCTTGCTTCAACCAGTCAATCCCTAAAATAGCATCATAGGCTCCCAGTTCTATAACTTTCATATCAGTGTTGAACGTCTCTCCCTGACACCACCAAGATAAAGCAGGTACCATCTGATTGCATTGCAGATATTGTCCATAGCTAATTTGATTGAGATGGGAGAGATGGACTGAGTAGTGCACTGAATCCTGTTACTATGGCAGCATTCAACAAACTTGTACTGCTGCCTGAATCAACCAAAATTAACATCATCTGATTTCCCACCATAGCCCGGAGCCTCAAAGTTTCTGCCCCATCTGTACCAACCATAGCATTTATTGATAGACTGAGTTGTTGAGCCTGGGCCAAGTCATGCATTTCCATCATATTCAGCACTTCCTCTGATAGAATCTCTGGCGTGTCTTCCTGTTCCAGATGATGCAATTTAACAGGCTTCTTACTGTTGCACTGGTGAGCAGGATCGTATCTCTCGCCACAACGAAAACAAAGATTGTTAGCTCGCCTGTAGTCGCGGAGCTGCCTGTCTTGACAGTGTCGGATTTCATTCCAGCTTGTTCAATTCGAGCTTGTTCAATTCGAGGGTACTGGTACTGCTTGGCTGCCCAAGGTTTTGCTTCTGCCAACACTTCCTCCTGGACACGAGCGAGAAGAATAGCTCGTTCCACTGTCTGTGGTACCTGAGTTTCTACTGCCGCTCGGAGCTCGGATTTCAGGCCCTTGATGAACTGAGACACGAAGAACTGTTCGTCATAATGAGGATTTGCCATTGATACGTGGTAAGACATGGCTTCAAATTGCAGTTGGTACTCCTCAACGCTGCCTTTCTGCTTGAGAGCTAGCAATTGTTTCAGATGCTTTCGATAATCGTCTGCACCAAATTTCTCCATGATTGCAGCCATCAGAACTGGCCATGAAGACACCTCGTGACGGAGCCCATACGCCTTCAACCAGAGAGCAGCATTGCCATCCATATGCAGAGTTGCCGATACCAGCCAGAGAGCAGGGTTGACATTGAACAAGCGGAAATAATATAAGCATTTATCCTTCCAAATCTGTGGGTTCTCACCGTCGAATCGCGGAAACGACATCTTGAGGTTATGGCGTGTGGTTGAATCCCCTCCGAAATTTTTCCACCACCGCCAGCGCCGCCCAAACTTCCGCCGCCAGCGCCACCCAGGCCTCCGCCACCAGCGCCACCCAGTCTACTGCCGCCAGCGCCACCCAAACCTCTGCCGCCAACGCCACCAAAACCACCGCCGCCTGCACCACGAGTGTTGTCGCCGAGGAGGCCAGCCCCATCGCCAGGCTGGGACGAGCCGGCCTGCACCGCTGAGGACGCTCCTGCGCCTGCTGTATTTCCCATCCATGAGACATGGGTAGCGGTTACCTTGCCGTGGCCCGTGATGGTGACGGCGTCCGGATCAGCGTCGTCCTCCTATGAGGAAGGCGGGCGCATATGGAGCCGTGCGAGAGAGTAGCAATTGCCTCCTCCAGGCGGTGCTCCATCGCGGCGACCTGGTGCGTGTTCGCCGCTTGCGCAAGCGCGCCGTCCTTGACCGATTCCGCGATGATGGTCATCTGCGCGATGAGGGATTGCTGCGTGGTGTCGATCACCGCCATACGCCTGTGCAGCAGATCGACAGCTGAGCACACCTCCTTGAGCTCTGCTGCCGAGGACGCCGCCGCCTCGCCCATTGTAGTGACCCAGCGTACCACTGCATGGTGTAGTACACAAGTCGTTGACATAACACAAGTGAAACACCGTTCCACTCATATTACATCTCTCAGAGTGGTACAACAGAAACATATGCGAGTCCAAGGTATGTCTATAGAAGTACACACGAACTGTTTACATAAGATCAACACAGCCTCCTGCTTTACAGTGAGGTAAAACTTCAAATAAAGCTCCAGAAGAACGACTCGTAGTCTATCTTATTGCTAACTCAAGTTTAAGAGCTACTTGGCTTGTTATAGAAATCTTGCTACTTAGGTGCTAGGATTAGGGAAAGGTTCCCTTCTATTACTAGTCTAGGTTTCCATTATAGCTGATGCAGAAGTTGACTCCATTGACTTCTTTGATTGGATTCTACATATTGTTGCAGTTGACTCCTTTGTCTTCGAGTTCCACGGTAGTTTCTCCTTCGGTGCCTTGATCTAAGAAGGGAGTTCAAATGGGAGGGAGTGAGTACGAGCGTACTCAGCAAGTTCATATTAGGAAACGGATGAAGCTCGGTGAGCATGGGGGTACGTGAGCACCCCCTAGCTGTCTGCCACGTGTCTAACACCGTTTACTGTCCGTGAGAACAAAATTGAAGAGAAAGAAATCCCCAATCTCCCAAATCCCGGCTACAGGAGAAGCGGAGTCCAAATCGAGTCTACAGGCTCCAAGAACCCAACCATGGCGGCTCAAATCGAATCTGCGGGAGCTCGAGGGGAGGCCATGGCGGACGAGCATCTCCACGGCGATGGCGGGGCTGGTCGGTGGTCGCCGGGAGGGAGTACGGTGAGGCCACCTCCTGAACAACACGGCCCCTACCCAACAACGCTGCCGCCGCTACATCACCGGAGCTCGTCCGCCATGGCCTCCCCCTCAAGCTTCGGAAGAATCGATTTTGGCCGCCGCCAACAGATCGAGCGACCGCCCTCTCTCCACATCGCCTCTGCTGGATTCAGGCGGCGGGGAGCGCCGCCCGATTCGTATCGCTCCAGTAGTAGTTAGGGGCGGCAGCAAATCCATTCGGTTGGAAGCAAGACGCGCCACAATCGCCGCTCGAGAGCTCGTCGGGATCCGCGGCCGTTCCAGCGCGAGCTAGCTTTCCTAGCAGCACAAGCCACCAAGCCGCAATTGCCTCCCGCTTCCTCGCGCGAGTGCGTGCGCTGCACTGCCGCATCGCCTTGGCCTAGACGCGATGCCTCTGCACCTCCGCCCCTTTTCTGTGGACGCTCGCGCAGGCACACTGCTCTACAACGAATTTGATTTGAGAATCTCCACAAGCTTCGGCAGAATCAATTTTGGCCACCACCAACAGATCGAGCGCCCGCACTTTGATTTGAGAATCTCCTAAAACTTCAGCAGAATCAATTTTGGCTGCCACCAACAGATCGAGCGGTCGCTCAAATCGAGACGAGCTCGCGCACGCGGCAGCAGCAGCAACCATGAAGAGCTTGGCCACGGACGAGCGGGTGTTCTGCCCGGACTGCCACCGCGCGACGGAGGTGGTGCTCGACCACGCCACCGGCGACACCATCTGCACCGAGTGCGCGCTCGTCCTCGACGCGCACTTCATCGACGAGGTCTCCGAGTGGCGCACCTTCAGCACCGGCGCCGTCGCCGGCGGCGACGACCGCGACCCCAGCCGCGTCGGCTCCACGGGCGACCCTTCCTCGACGCCAAGCTCTCCACCGGTCCCCAGGATGTTGACCAACTGCAGCAGGGCGTCCGAGCGGGGCGAGATTTGGTGTTCGGGGTTCCGTGGGGAATTTCACGGCCGTCTGATGGCCGTGACTCGTGAGTATCTACTCGCGAAGATCCAATCTAAAAGCAAATCTAACGGTGTCGTCGTGGTGAACGAGCAGATGCCATAGGATGGCTTAAGTTGGGGCCGAATGGACGTATGAGGATTCGGGGGAGGGTTTGCGATTAGATGGGAAGAACTTCCGGATGCTTTCCTCAAGAACACAACCAAAGGCCGGTATACAAGAAGAGAGACAAGAGGAAGAACTCTTTACTAGATCGCTAGCTTCATTGATCTCAACATGGTTACAAGTTCTTGTACACTGATCTCTCTGTGGTCTCGCGCCTGTAGGAGGCAGTACCCCCTCTCCTTATATAGGGAAGAGGGTGGCTTACACTGGAAGAAACCCTAATGGCATCTTTGACTAGACAAACTACTTTACAAAGCTACTTTAATCATAGATGACACCGGAGTCCTCTTTAATCAGGGGCGCTGACGTCCTCCGGCTTCTTTGACCGTCATCCTTTTCTTTATCGTCAGCCCTTCGTCTAAAGTTACTTTGCTTAGCTCATCCTTGTCTTCTAGCTCTGGAGAGAATCTTTGACCAGTCCTGCCGACAGGCTCTCCTTTCCGGTATCTTCTTTACCGGGTGCCGGCATACCCCTTGGGGATACCGGCCCAGCTTTGCTTTCCCAAATTCCTACCAGGCTTCCGGTAAGAACATTAAACCGGTATCTCGATGGCTCAAACCATCCGGTTTGGCATGCCTTTGGCATACCGGGGGTTATCCCCCCAACATTAGTCCCCGAAGCTGGTATAGTCTGGAGGATTCTATCCTACAGACCATGCCAGGTTCTCATCTTCTCAGGATACCGGTTTAATTACTCATGTCTTGAGCTTAGTTCCGGCACCTTTACTCTTGTTCTTTCTCTTCTCTTTGCAAGGCTCGTTCCGGCATCTCTCTTTTCCGGTATCATGTGTCTTTACTGCTTCCTCGGCGAAGTCGAGAATATCTCGGGCCCTGCGCCTGACAGAGACATGCGCACTGTGACTGTTACGCCAGTGTCAGTTGTCATATCGCTTCGACTCCCGCGCGCTCATTTAATGCAACGCAGCGGATCCCACTACCTCTTCGGGATCCCGTGTGTGCCTCCGTGTGGCCCCCATTTTCTCGCGTGTATTCCCTCGCCACGTGGCGGCCCAAGGCGCGAACCGTCGTGGGCCGCGAGGCGAACCGCCGCGGCCCAGCGGTTTCCTGCCCACCTTCTCTCTCCTTTATAAACAGAACCGCCCCTTCTTCTTCGTCTTCTTCGCATTCTCCTCCTTCGCGCACAGAGCTTCACGCCTTTGCGCCTCCGCCGCTCTCCGTCCGCCGTCGCTCGCTCAAGCTCCGGCGCCCGGCGAACTCACGCCGTGCCTCCGCCGGACTTCGCTGTGCGTAGATCTTCGGCCGCAACTTCATTGCTCCCGCCGCATTCGTGCTTCTTCACGAGCTTCTCCGCCTCGCCGTCGACGGTGCTCCCCGGCGACCGCAGGTCCGCTCCGCCGCCAGCAAACACTTCCCTCAGCGACTCCGCCGCTCTAGGTTGGTACCAATCTCGTTTCACTCGTTCTCTGCTTGCTTTCCAGATCTTGGGTCTTTAGTGTTCTTATTTCCTCTTTTTCTTTGGTTTTCTTCTTACTCGTAGATCTTCACGCGGGGTCCAAGTCTGGGATTCTTGTTTTTTCGCCTCTCCTTGCAATGTCTGACGAGGAATCCTCCTCTCGCATCTTCTTCTTCCCTTTCTCTCAAGCGCCGTAGACCATCTCCCGGCGAATCCACGGCTTCGGATCCGATGGAGACCGATTCCGGCAATCAGCAGGAATCCGGTAGCCATCAAGAGTCCGGTGGCCACCTAGAATCCGGTAGCTTTAGCCAAGCTTCCGGTAGCGCAACCTCTAGCAGCTCCAGCCAATCTTCCGGCGAGGAGCCTTCCCCAATCACCCGCGGAGCCTGGATGGGTTCCAGTGTTACCGAATTCGAGATCGATTGGTTATACCGGTCTCGACGGATTCCGGAAGGAGTTTCTTGCCGGATTCCGGATGGCGAAATCGAACCGGATCCTGAAGATGACGAATATGTTGTCTTTCTTGCTCACTTTGAGCGTGGCTTCGGCCTTCCTGCTCCCCTTTTTTCCGGGAGTTTTTAGATTTTTACAAACTCCAACCTCACCACCTTCCTGGCAACGCCATCTTCTACCTCTCTTGCTATGCCACCTTCATGGAGGCCTATATCGGCATTCGTCCCACTCGTGAGACGTTTGCCCGCTTCTTTGCTCTTCGGATCAATTCCGTTCGGGGCAAGGATATTCCTAAACCCAAGCCCCCCGTTCGGTGCGGGTCTTGCATTATCGGCTCCCGTCAAGGGAGCCCTTTTTAAGTTTTCCGGCCTCGAATCTTGCCGGTTGTGGCAAGGGACTTTCTTCTACGTGAAGAACACCGGCCGCGCCGATCTCATCGATCTTCCTCCCTTCGAAGCGGGGCCCCCCAGCAGGACCAACTGGAGCTACAACCCGAAGTCTGATCACGCTGAAACCAGCCGGGTGGTACGCTTCTTGACCTCTTTGAAGAAGGAGACCAAGATCTGCTCGGATGACATCATCCGCACTTTTATTTCGCGCCGGGTGCTTCCTCTAAAGCGCCGCGCACATAGGATGAGCGAGATGTATGGCCCAGGCGATCCTACCAAGATCACAGGCCGTCCTCTTAGCAAAAGGGATGTTGTTCGCAAGGCTAAGCAGATTTGCCAAACTGCTATGCCATCTGATTGGGAATGGGGCCTCCTTACCCTCAGCACTGATAATCCTCCGACCCAAGAAGTAAGGGATTATGCGACTGGGGTTGTTTTTTGCCGGTAGCTTTCTACTCTTGCTAATCTTACTTTTTTCATGTTTCAGGCCAAGGACCGCTTCCCCCTCATTGAAGCAGAGCGGCGTGGACCTTGCCAGCCTCGCGCCCTCGACTCCTTTGACCCGGATCCTTACATTTTCTGGAAGGACTTGAAAATGGGCAAGACTCCGGCAGCGCACCTTGGCCGGTCTCCGCCGAAGCCAACCGGGTCCGCTGACGACCTGACCACGCTTGAGGTATTTTCTTTTCCGTTTTCCTTTACCTTCCGTTATCGCTTTCCTGTGACTTGCTTCTTAGCCAAACTTAATTCGTAGATCCATGAGCGCGTGCCGCCCCTGCGTGCCGAGGCCGGCTCCGAGTTCGTGGACAAGCTCATGGCCCAGGGCCAAAAGAACAAGCAGCCGGCATCTGATGCCGGTGCCAGCCAGGCCCGTCCCTCTAAGCGCTTCCGGACCGAGCCCCTGGGGGAGAAGCAGGTGGGCATGCGTCGCTACGGACGCAAGGCGATGCCAACCTCTTCCGGGTAAGTTACTCATTTTCCGGCTTGCCTCTTTTTCGCCAAGTTCTTTTTCCGGTTTCCCTTTTCCAACCGTCTTTCTTTCTTTTTCTCAGCCCTGCGCTCAAGCTTGGCCCAAGGCCATCGGGCTCTGAAGATTCCGCAAGGACTTCAACCCCTCCTCCTCGCTCAAGCCCGGCACCACCTGGTGCCGTGACATCTCTGCCTCCCTCTCGGGGGGCACAACAAATTCGGGGCGTGCGGCCCCTTCATCATCAGATCACCGCACGGAGGAGGATCCTTCCTTCCCTCCAGAGACCCGGGATACCGGCGCCAGCAACATCGGCGCCGGCGAAGAAGCTGCCGGGCGGGCGGAGCCTCCAGCTCCTCCCGTCCTTGAAAAGACAACAACTTCCGCGCCGGAATCTTCCGCGCCGGAAGGCTCCAAACCGGGTGATGCACCCAGCGCTCCTCCGTCTCCACGCTCCCTCCTGATGCCGCCGCCAGGTGCTCCTCGCGCCAAGCCCCTCGGGGCCACTTCTACCGCGGCGCCGCCCAAGACCTCCAAGCTCATCAAGGGGAAGGCGACGGCCTCCAGCGCCCCTTCCGGCGGCCAGCAGCCCTTGGTGCTGCACGTCGCCAAGGCCGCCAAAGATGCCGCCACGAAGGCCACCGGCCTTCTTGGCCGCATCACAGAGTTCAAGCGCCAAGGCCGCGACCTGGGGCACCTTCTGCCCTATGCCCAAAAGTGGAACGCCGCGGACATGACTCCGGCGACCCGCGGCCTGGGCAAGGACAGGCTGCCGGCACCTGACCCTGTCGGGGACCGGTCTTCCGAGGAGCACTTTATGCGGCTTCGCAGCGCCGTTAAAGAGCTTGACAGCGCGTGGTACGACTCCACGAACAATCTAATGGTATGTTTTGCTAACTTGTCTCAATCTTTACCGGTTTCTTCGTTTCCGGCTTTGTTTTATCCTTTCTTTGGTTTCATGCCGGTTTCTCTCTTGTCTATCTTCCCAGTCCCCGAGTTTTGTGGTGAGAGCGCAGCTCTTAGTGCAAAACTTAACTTAAAATTTAGCGTGAAACCGGCACTGCCAGTCCCGAGTTTCGGGTTAAATACCTTCTTCTTAGCACACAATTTACCTTAGAAGCGCGCAAAACCGAGCCGCTGCCGGTCCCGAGTTTCGGGTTAAGAACTTTGTTCTTAGCGCAAAACTTATCTTAAAACG
>NC_061511.1:247997014-248074915 GCF_022539505.1 Lolium rigidum
CGGTGCGCGATTCTCCAATAATCATGAAACATGCAAAATAGATGAAATAACATAAGTATCATCTCTAAATATGAAATATATCAATGAATAACAGTAAATTATGATATAAAATAGTGATGCAAAATGGACGTATCAGTATACTGCCCGTTAGATCAGTTGATCAACGGTTCGTGGAGTCGATCTGTGTGACAACGGCTCAACTAATCAGGATAAGTTTGGGCTTCTGAGAGCATTTGTGACAGAACTTGAGGGCAAAACTGAGTAGTACTAAGAATCCAAGGGCACATAAATAGTAAATAGACTAAGGGATTCAAACAAAAGAATTACAAAATGGAAAATGCGTGTTTTGTACAATATAATTCATATTGGGCTACATCAAATTATTTGCAATTCAAATATACATGAGTGTGACAATTATGGCATCATTTAGACAAACTATGTTTTTGGGGAAGATGTTTTGCAAAGGGGTTTGAGTGGAAAACCATGCATCTTCATAGCTACACTAGTGATTCTGAGAAGTGGCAATTCGTGGTAAAACTTGATTATATATGTTTGTTAAGGTTTTCTAGGTGGCAGGTTGCGTAGGAAGACTCCATGAGTAGGTGCCACTATGTTTTATTCTTTTGGATTTTTTTGCGGATGAAATGAATCAATTAGATATGTTAATCTCATTTGTTGACTCTCTGTTGACCAGCTACTTGAGGGTAAAACTGAGTATATTGCACTTGCCAGTCTAAGTACTCGAGGGTAAAAATGAGTACAGATAAAATTTCTGTATAAGGCCCGAGGTTATAACTGAGTACACCAAACGTCCCAGGGTTAGACTCATGTCGCGGTGCACGCTGTAGCCGTGCATAGCGGACACGTGTTGCGGTACACGCCACCTTCGTCTTTATAGAGCCCTTTTCTCTCCCTCGACGCACGTTCTCACTGCAACCGCCTCTCCTGTCCCATCATCTTCTCCACAACCGAAGCAAAACCCCGAAGAAAACCGCCGGCGATGGAGAAGAATGAGATGCCCATTGTCGGTGCATCAGCCGCCGGCGCATCGGCCGCTGCCCCCGTCCAGGCCCACGTCGGCTGCTTCCAACATAGCAGCCGGCGCATCGGCCCGCCGGCGGATCGGCCGCCGCCACCGTCCAGGCCCCTGTCGCTTGGAACCCGTACGAACCAGTGCCGTACGTCGCGTCGGAGAACCCCTACGACACCAGCATCGTCGACGACGAGCCGGAGGTAACCCTTTGCTCCCTTGTTCTTATCCCATTTTCAATCCTTTTGTGTTAGATCTAGCGTTATTAGGGTTCGTCTGTTCCTAGTTCAATCCATTTGTGTTAGATCTTGCGTTATTAGGGCTCGTCTGTTCCTAGTTCAATCCTTTTGTGTTAGATCTTGCATTATTAGTGTTTGTGATTTGCTTTTGTTTAAGATTTGTGCCGATGATGATGAATATTTGGGAACAAATTGATTCAGGGTTTGGTCAGTACACAATTGGTGTGTACAAATTTGTTGTGCATGATCTTTGGTTTACTGACTCAAATCCTGGATATAAGTGTGTCCAATGTAACTGAGGCTACCTCTTTTTTTTCGACCCCATATTATCATGCATGATCTTTGTTCACTCTCTGTTCCATCATCGTTGCAATTGACCCCGTGTTTTTTGCATGATCTTTGGTGCTACGTGACAGGTGCAGAGCAGCGACGTCGACAACGACGATGAGTCCTTCCACACCAAGACTCGTCACGTCCTCAGGAGGCTGCAGTCTGGCCATTACGATGGTCCCTTTGCTCGAAGATTTACAAGTGCCCCTTCTGCAACAGGAAGCTCCGCGCCACCGACTTCAACTGCCTGGTGAACCATGCTCAATCCATTGGCAGATGCGGCGCTAGAGTTGGAACGACCGTGAACGTGCATGCGTTCATGGCCAAACACAAAGCACTTGAGATTCACTGCGCAACCTCCAAGCGAGTCACAGGCGCTACACGGAGGCGTTGAACGTGCCTCTCTGCACTCTGTATGTGACTGCTCTATCGTAGAGCAGCTTAAATTCATGTAAAATCTAGCTTATGTTGTATTTATCGGTACTCTTTTGTTGGATCTGTCGTGAATATATCTATGCTATGTTGGCTGCTGTATGTAGCTTATCCTATATTTTCTCTGGATTTGTGTCCTAGATTTCCTACCTGATTGGGTAAAAACGAAGGCATAAAGAAATGAATGGCGTTAAAAAATAGAATGAGAAGCTGCTCTAGATTTACTACCAATTTGGGCTATCAAATATGAATGAGGTCGAGCGGGAGAGAGGAAAACTGTACACTGAAAACTGCTAATCTGGGCGAAAGATACAGAAACCACTCGTGCCCACGTCCCGGACCCACACGGCTCCACACGCTACGGCCACACAAACACGGTCTCGTCCTGTCCCACGCTGTCCCTTCCTACCAGCCCCACACGACGCGGCCCCACAAACAACACGACCCCACTCGTCAGCACGGAACGGTCAACTTAACGGATTCCTTCCGTCCGAGCTCCTTCTGCGGGGTTCAGACAAGGACTTGGGGAAAACTGAGGCAAAACTAAGGAGCTGGGGAAAACTGAGTACAACTAAGGACCTGAGGGCACTGATACGTCTCAAACGTATCTATAATTTCTTATGTTCCATGCTATTTTTATGATGATACTCACATGTTTTATACACACTTTATGTCATTATTATGCATTTTCCGGCACTAACCTATTGACGAGATGCCGAAGAGCCGATTCTTTGTTTTCTGCTGTTTTTGGTTTCAGAAATCCTACAAAGGAAATATTCTCGGAATTGGACGAAATCAACGCCCGGGGTCTTATTTTTCCACGAAGCTTCCGGAAGACCGAAAGGGATACGAAGTGGGGCGACGAGGCGCCGCCACCATAGGGCCGCGCGGCCGGAGGGGGGCCCGCGCCGCCCTATGGTGTGCGCCCTCGGCCCTCCGACTTCGCCCTTCCGCCTACTTATAGCCTTCGTCGCGAAAACCCCGATGCTGAGAGCCACGATATGGAAAACCTTCCAGAGACGCCGCCGTCGCCAATCCCATCTCGGGGGATTCAGGAGATCGCCTCCGGCACCCTGCCGGAGAGGGGAGTCATCTCCCGGAAGACTCTTCATCACCATGATCGCCTCCGGATTGATGTGTGAGTAGTTCACCCCTGGACTATGGGTCCATAGCGGTAGCTAGATGGTTGTCTTCTCCTCATTGTGCTATCATGTTAGATCTTGTGAGCTGCCTATCATGATCAAGATCATCTATTTGTAATGCTACATGTTGTGTTTGTTGGGATCCGATGAATATGGAATACTATGTCAAGTTGATTATCAATCTATCATATATATGTTGTTTATGTTCTTGCATGCTCTCCGTTGCTAGTAGAGGCTCCGGCCAAGTTGATACTTGTAACTCCAAGAGGGAGTATTTATGCTCGATAGTGGGTTCATGCCTCCATTGAATGCAGGACGGTGACGGAAAGTTCTAAGGTTGTGGATGTCTTGTTGCCACTAGGGATAAAACATCAATGCTTTGTCTAAGGATATTTGTGTTGATTACTTTACGCACCATACTTAATGCAATTGTCTATTGTTTGCAACTTAATACTTGGAAGGGGTGCGGATGCTAACCTGAAGGTGGACCTTTTAGGCATAGATGCATCGTTGGATAGCGGTCTATGTACTTTGTCGTAATGCCACTGATTAAATCTCATAGTAGTCATCGTGATATGTATGTGCATTGTTATGCCCTCTCTATTTGTCAATTGCCCAAGCTGTAATTTGTTCACCCAACATGCTATTTATCTTATGGGAGAGACACCACTAGTGAGCTGTGGACACCGGTCCATTCTTTTACATCCGAAACACAATCTACGCAAACTCTGTTCTTTACTATTCTTCGCAAACAAACATCATTGTCCACACCATACGTCTAATCCTTTGTTTACAGCAAGCCAGTGAGATTGACAACCTCACTGTTAAGTTGGGGCAAAGTATTGTGATCGTGTTGTGCAGGTTCCACGTTGGCGCCGGAATCCCTGGTGTTGCGCCACACTACACTCCGTCACCAACAACCTTCACGTGTTCCTTGACTCCTACTGGTTCGATAACCTTGGTTTCATACTGAGGGAAAACTCGCTGCTGTACGCATCACACCTTCCTCTTGGGGTTCCCAACAGACGTGTGTCAACTACCACGCCAACAGCTGGCATGAAAATAGAAATCCCTAAAATAAAAGCCTTGTGTCCCCAACTCCACCGTGTGGTCTTGAAGCACAAGGTTTTGTGTAAGTAAATAAAACACAAGTACAAATAAAACGAGTGAAACTAGATGAAATAAAGTAACTAAGTAAAAATTGTAAAGAGTTCAGTTGTTTTTGGTGTTTTGGATGCAAATAAGAAAGTAAATATTTTTGTATTTTCGGATTAAAATGGTGCAACAAATACAAAACAAGATAAAAGCAATATAAAAGGTGTTTCTTATGATAATAAGTGTGGACCGGAGTTCATGGGTTCACTTGACTATTCTCTCTTTGAAGTTCTAGTGGATAAATAGTAATTCATCAATGAGATATAATGATGTAAAATAATAACAGGAGTAAGATACGAATTCATATGGGCATCATGTCCTAACATAGAGATGATGCAACACATCTCTCTTATACTCCACAAGAAAGGGAAAATCCATGCAATCTTGTATTAAGAATTAATAGATCATAGCCATAAGAACTTGGACATGATGTTTGAATATAAAATATGCTACCATGAACAAACAAGATCATCACTTTTGTCACGTGACGAACATAGCACATGCATTCACTTTATCCCTAGTGAGGTAGCAAAAGAAAAGGCAAAACCACAATAAATCATGAATTTGTTTTCACTATTCAATCATTAAAACCATGCTACTCCATCTAATACACACATCTCTCCACACACGCTCTTGCATAGATGTTGGATCAGAACAAATACTTAAGAATGTGGTACATAATATGCATCTATCAATACATCTTACACATAATACGATCAGATCTCGTAGCACAATATCATAGAATAAGGATCCACCACATATGTATTACAAATATGGCCATAATCATGTAGGGCAGCTCATATGGCACTAAGAACTATGAAGAACATGAGAGAAATTGATCAAGCTATTGCCACAAACCCGTAGTCCATAGGTGGAATACTCTCCCTTGATCATGGTGATGATGATGAAGACGTTGGAGAAGGTGGACATCCCTCCGGCGGTGATCCCGGCGGAGTTTCCCCTTCAATCTTCTCTGATGTAGGCCTCTGTTTTCGTGTTTATATATTCTACGATGCTCTCCTCCCGAGAACTCTTTTGGGCCATATATAGTGATTTTTAGGACAAAATACGTCGGTGGGCGAAAGAATCGGGTCCATTGGACGATCGACGGTTGAAAACGCATGGGTGGCGCGCCCTACATGTTTGGGCACGCCACTTGTACTCTTTTGGGCCTCAGGCCCATCCAGGCCTCCTCCAAAGCTCCAGAGTGCTTCTCCCGTTGAAAAAGTGACGCTCCAAAAATCCCAGGTCAATTTGACTCCGTGTAGGTGCTTGAAAGTGAAAATTACGTAAAACAGAGTTTTCCTGTTCTGGAGAGTTATAAACCAAATAAAGGGGATCATTGGTAAATCCTCATAAATAAATGTAAAACATGTTATTAACATCATATATTTTGCAAATATGTGGTAATTAAACATGATAAAGGACAAAGTTCATGTATGCATTTTACATCACTATGCTCTCTTAATTTTTAATACAAGATTGCATGGATTTTCCCTTTCTTGTGGAGTATAAGAGAGATGTGTTGCATCATCTCTATGTTAGGACGTGATGCCCATATGAATGCGTATCTTTCGCATGTTATTATTTTGCATCTTCATATCTCATATCTCATTGACGAATCGCTATTATCCACTACAACTTAAAAGAGAGAATAGTCAAGTGAACCCATGAACTCCGACCCACTTTTTATCATATGAAACACATTTATATTGCTTGTATCTTGTTTTCTATTTGCTGCACTATTTTAATATGAAAATACAAAAATATTTATTTTTCCTATTTGCATCCAAAACCCCCAAAACAATCAACCATTTTACTGTTTTTACTTAGTTACTTTATTTAATCTAGTTTTATTTGTCTAATTACTACTTGTGTTTTATTTACTTACGCGAAACCTTGTGCTTGGCAACCACAGGGTGGAGTTGGGGACACACGGCTTTATTTTACTTTACAGGATTGCTAGAAGAATAGAGGGGGAGACAGCTCTTTGATCAGTTCTTCGAGAGTTCGATATAAACCCTCGGATCACACTTGTGGGGAAAATTGCTTTCTGGACTACACACTCTGCACTTTGAGTCCCAATGTTTCAAGAGTTTTTGCTCATGTTGTAAAGCTCCATCAAATACCCACTAGCATAAAGTTGGCTATCTATACTACTATATTTAATTGGTTCATTGTATTTTTCTGTATTTATTTAGGTAGATAAATTTGACAAGCAACAAATTTACTACTCTGTTAACAATAATCTCTGAATAAAGTTCGTATTTTGTCCTAATTTAGAAGAGTGGGAAAAGCAAATAAAATCTTGTCTTTCGCCACTCACCCATGATATAAAAATTCTTGCCGACAACATGTCCAATGTTGATGGTTTATAAATCCCTAACGGTAAGTTCTACCTAAGTTCTCACCCATGACATTCTTTCACATTTCAACAAAGCCAGGTACCATCTTAACGAGTCATCTACAAGGAACAATGCTAAGAGTGCCGGTAAATTGTTCAAACTCAGACGCTCTAAACATAGATGAAAGATTGAGACCACATTTGCTACATTAAAAAATAGATTCAAGATCCTTAAAGAGAAGTTCTTCCACCCTTATGCCACCTAAGTTAAGCTAGTTCTTGCATGTTGCATTCTTTAGAACTAGAACTTGATGACCTTGTGTTGGGCGAGCAAAATGTAATGGTTGGTGACGTTGGCTGGTCATGGTGTCGAATAATCTAAGAATGAAACATGAAAGACAAAAATTATTTACTGTGCTGAGACAATGTGGGCAGATAGAGGTAACTCCATGTTCTAAGAAGAAGAATAAGAAAAAGAAGAAGAACAACAAGAAGATGAAGATGGTGGTGGTGGTGGTGATGATGATGATGATGATGATGAGATGTTGAATTGACCCGTGATCCTCATTGATGAAGAACCCAACCACCAGCCTGTAATGACAAAATGCTATTTCTGTATAGGTGGTGCATATATTCTGGAACTTATTTTCTATCAAATATTTTAGTTAAGCTAACCAAAAAAAATCTTTTGTTGGTTACGGATAAATATACACAAGTGTGTTGGAGATATGCCCAAGAGGCAATAATAAAGTGGTTATTATATATCTTTATGTTTATGATAAATGTTTGCATACCATGCTATAATTGTATTAACCGAAACATTGATACATTTGTGTTACGTAAACAACAAGGAGTCCCTAGTAAGCCTCTTGTATAACTAGCTTGTTGATTAATAGATGATCATCGTTTCATGATCATGAACATTGGATGTTATTAATAACAAGGTTATGTCATTAGATGAATGATATAATGGACACACCCAATTAAGTTCATTTGCTATATGCTTTCGATACATAGTTACCTAGTCCTTCGACCATGAGATCATGTAAATCACTTATGCCGGAAGGGTACTTTGATTACATCAAACGCCACTGTGTAAATGGGTGGTTATAAAGGTGGGATTAAGTATTCGGAAAGTATGAGTTGAGGCATATGGATCAAGAGTGGGATATTGTCCATCCCGATGACGGATAGATATACTCTGGGCCCTCTCGGTGGAATGTCGTCTAATTAGCTTGCAAGCATATGAATGGTTCATAAGAGATGACATACCACGGTACGATTAAAGAGTACTTGTCGGAGACGAGGTTGAACAAGGTATAGAGATACCGATGATCAAACCTCGGACAAGTAACATATCACGTGACAAAGGGAATCGGTATCGTATGTAAAAGGTTCAATCGATCACTAAGTCATTGTTGAATATGTGGGAGCCATTATGGATCTCCAGATCCCGCTATTGGTTATTGGTCGGAGAGAAGTCTCAACCATGTCTGCATAGTTCACGAACCGTAGGGTGACACACTTAAGGTTTGATGTCGTTTAAGTAGATATGGAATGGAGTTCGAAGTTTTGTTCGGAGTCTCGGATGGGATCCAGGACATCACGAGGAGGTCCGGAATGGTCCGGAGAATAAGATTCATATATAGGAACTCATTTTCTAAGTTTGAAAATGATCTGGTGCATTTATGGAAGGTTCTAGAAGGTTCTATAAAAGTCCGGAAGAAATCACCATGGAAGGTGGAGTCCCGGAGGGACTCCACCTAGAATGCCCGGCCAACCAAAGGGGGGAGGAGTCCCAGGTGGACTCCACCACAGTGGGCCGGCCACCCCACCAATGAAAGAGAGGAGTCCCACCCCAAGTAGGATTCGTCCATATGGCAGTTTTGAGTTGGGGTCTTATTCGAAGACTTTGAGGCAAACTCTTGGGGGTTTCACCTATATAATGAGGGACAAGGGGAGGGGGCCGGCCACACCAAGCCACCTTGGCCACACCCCATAGAGGCCGGCGCCCCCTCTCCCCAAACCCTAGCCGCCCTCCTCCTCCACCTCTCCCGCATACGCTTTGGGAAAGCCCTTTCGGAGATCTCCACCACCACCGCCACCACGCCGTCGTGCTGCCGTTCCGAGGAGGATCTACTACTTCCGCTGCCCGCTGGAACGGGTAGAAGGACGTCTTCATCAACACCGTACGTGTGACCGGGTACGGAGGTGCTGCCCGATTGTGGCACCGTCAAGATCTTCTACGCGCTTTTGAAAGCGGCAAGTGATCATCTTCTGCAACAACGAGATCTAATCTCGTAGTATTTGGAAATCTTCGAGGGTTAGTCTCATGATCTTCTCGTTGCTACCATCTTCTAGATTGCATCTTGGCTTGGTTTTCGTTCTTGCGGTAGGAAATTTTTTGTTTTCTATGCTACGAATCCCATCAGTGGTATCAGAGTTGTGTCTATGCATAGATTGGTTGCACGAGTAGAACACAATTGTTTTGTGGGTGTTGATGCTTTGTTGTCTTTAGTTCGTGTACTTTCGATCTTGCGGCATGGTGGGATGAAGCGGCTCGGGCTAACTTTACATGACCGCGCGTTCATGAGATTTGCTCCACGCTCGACATGCAACTTGTATTGCATAAGTGGCTTTGCGGGTGTCTGTCTCTTCCACCATAGTGAGGATTCAATTTACTCATTCTATTGACAACATTAGTGTCACCGTTGTGGTTCATGTTCGTAGGTAGATTGGATCTTACTCGAAAACCCTAAACCACGTAAAATATGCAAACCAAATTAGAGGCGTCTAACTTGTTTTTGCAGGGTTTGGTGGTGTGATATGTCCATGATGTGATGATGAATATGTATGAGATGATCATTATTGTATTGTGGCAACCGGCAGGAGCCTTATGGTAGACTTTAAATTTCATGTTGAGTATTATTTCAAAGTAGTTGTAATAGTTGCTACATGGAGGAACAATCATGAAGACGGCGCCATTGACCTTGACGTTACATCGACGATGATGGAGATCATGCCCGTTCATGATGGAGATCTTGTCCGTGCTTTGGAGATGAAGATCAAAGGCGCAAACACAAAAGGGCCATATCATATCACATATGAATTGCATGTGATGTTAATCCTTTTATGCATCTTATATTTCTTAGATCGCGACGGTAGCATTATAAGATGATCCCTCTCACTAAATATCAAGATAATAAAGTGTTCATCCTTAGTATGCACCGTTGCTAAGACTTGTCGTTTCGAAGCATCACGTGATGATCGGGTGTGATAGATTCTACATGTGCATACAACGGGTGCAAGCCAGTTTTGCACACACGGATACTAAGGTTGCCTTGACGAGCCTAGCATGTAGAGACATGGTCTCGGAACACGGGATACCGAAAGGTAGAGCATGAGTCATATGGTTGATATGATGAACACTTTGAGTGTTCGCCTTTGAAGTTACATCTTGTCTCGTGATGATCGGACTTGGTGTAGTGGATTTGGTTCGTGTGATCACTAAGACAATGCGAGTGATATTGTTTTGAGTGGGAGTTCACCTAGTTTAATTTTGTATAATTAAAATTTGAACTCAATTTGTCATAAACTTAGTCTAAACTCTTTGCAAATATATGTTATAGATCATGGCGTCCCCATCAATCAATTTTAACCAGTTCCTAGAGAAAGAAAAGCTTAAAAGCAATGGTAACTTCACCAACTGGTTCCGTCATGTGAGGATCTTCCTCAATGGCGGAAATCTGCAAAATGTGCTTGATGCACCGCTAGGTCCCCCACCACCACCTGCAGTATCCGAGGAAGAAAAGAATGTTTACGAGACTCAGGTGATTCGGTACTCTCAAGTTCAATGTGCCATCTGATGGCGTGTAGTTGACGTGGGAGTTAGAAATCTTTGTGGTGTAGCTTTTCTTCAGTTCCCCGGCAACGGCGCCAGAAATTTAGCTTGATACGCGTAAAACACACGCCCGTTGGGAACCCCAAGTGGAAGGTGTGATGCGTATAGCAGCAAGTTTCCCTTAGTAAGAAACCAAGGTTTATCGAACCAGTAGGAGTCAAGGATCACGTGAAGGTCTTTGGTGACGGAGTGTAGTGCGGCGCAACACCAGGGATTCCGGCGCCAACGTGGAACCTGCACAACACAATCAAAGTACTTTTCCCCAACGTAACGGTGAGGTTGTCAATCTCACCGGCTTGCCGTAAACAAAGGATTAAATGTATAGTGTGGAAGATGATGTTTGTTTGCGAAGAACAGTAAAGAACAAAGTTTGCAGTAGATTGTATTTCAGATGTAAAGAATGGACCGGGGTCCACAGTTCACTAGTGATGTCTCTCCGATAAGAAATAGCATGTTGGGTGAACAAATTACAGTTGGGCAATTGACAAATAAAGAAGGCATAACAATGCACATACATATATCACGATGACTACTATGAGATTTAATCAGGGCATTGTTATCACCAGAATTTGACCGAGTCAGAGGTGGGCCGCGATCAAGATGGACTTGAGGATAAGTACATGGAAGAAATACGTGAATCGGCCTTTTATACCAAGTTGGGCTTAATTGCCCGTGTATCTGTAGCATATTAGATCGCATCTTAGTTTAGAAGTTAGAATCTTACTCGTGCACGGTTTGGTGCATGCCCCACATTAGAAAGTCCGCTGGACTATAAATATGTATCTAGGGATTATGGAATAAACAACAACCAATGTTCAACCACAAACAAATCTCGGCGCATCGCCAACTCCTTCGTCTCGAGGGTTTCTCCGGTAAGCACCATGCTGCCTAGATCGCATCTTGCGATCTAGGCAGCACAAGCTTGCCCACGTTGTTCATGCGTTGCTCGTGTCGAAGCCTTTTTGATGGCGAGCAACGTAGTTATCTTAGATGTGTTAGGGTTAGCATTGTTCTTCGAATTACATGCTTTCGTTATGCGACCCTTGCACATCTAGCCGCCCTTACACCTATCTTAGGTGTAGGGGCGGCACCCGCTTGATCATAATTTAGTAGATCTGATCCGTTACGATTGCTCCTTGTTTCATCAAGGATTAGTTTAACATCCGCAATAGTTAGGCCTTACAAAGGGTTGGAGGATCCAGCGGCGTGTAGGGTGGTGTTTGCTAGCCCTAGAAAGGATGTTCCGGGGATCAACCTCGTGTTGGTTTTTAGGCCCTGTCTAGGATCGGCTTACGGTCACCGTGCGCGAGCGCGAGGCCCAATCGTGAGTAGGATGATCCGATTATGCGGTGAAAACCCTAAATCGTCGTAGATCTCATTAGCTTCATCTTGATCAAGCAGGACCACCATATATTCGGACACCTTGTCCGGATCATGGGTGGATCGGCTCTTTGAGCCGATTCACGGGATAACTCGAGAGCCGATCGAGGCTCGTATTTAATGTTTACGTGTATGCCATGCGAGAAACTAAGCGAGGCATCATCCACACCTTCCGACCGGGTATAGGTCAGGTGGCACGCCCTTGCGATTGGCATCGGCGCGTGCGACCAGGGAGGCTTTGCGGGCCGTCGCTGCGAGGGACTGGGGCCAGCCGCAGCCCTAGTTGTTCCCGGCTCTACCGTGTTGACCGTCTCTGCCCGCCAGGGGGTTTCTGACGCCAACACATTCTGGCACGCCCGGTGGGACAACCTTCGACATCCACCACATCGCCATCTACATCCGGGATGGCGGAAGGCACTCCGGTCAAGTACGAGGATCTGCCTGATGAGCTCAAGAAAAAACATGACGAAATCAAGGCGGTCCTCGAAGCCGAACTCATCGGCTCTTTCCACAGAACCCGCTCCCAGGGCCAACCAGGACACTTGTTCAGCATCAACATGGTAGGACTTGGGTACCGCCCTGGTAAGGGTAGTGATGAGGGCAGCTGCTCTCATAGAAAGAGTGGAGAAGGAGCCGACCCACGCAACCGGCTCCGACACTGCCACCAAGTCCTGGTGATGATCAAGATGGAGGCCGATTCTAGCGATCGGACCGTATTATCCGCGCCGCCCGCTCTCCCAGTATTTGGCGTCGACCTTACAGGGGACGGAAAGCTGGGGTATGGGTTCACCTCGGCCGACGAGCTAGAGGAAGTCGATATCGGCCCTGGGGACAAGCCTCGGCCAACCTTTATCAGCAAGAAGTTAGACCCGCAGCTCTGGAGTCAGATGGTTGCTCTATTGAAGGAATACCCAGACTGCTTTGCATGGGATTATACAGAGATGCCTGGGTTAGACAGGAGCATCATTGAACATCGGCTCCCCCTTAAGAAAGGATTTCGGCCGTTCCAACAACGAGCTCGTCAGATGAAGGCCGAAATCCTGGAAGAGGTCAAGAAAGAGATCGAGAAGATGCTGGCCGCTGGATTCATCAGGCCATGCAGGTATGCTCGAATGGATCTCCGAGTATCGTTCCTGTAGAAAAGAAGGACGGCCGGTGGCGTGTGGCTATTGATTTCCGAGATCTTAACGAGCCACTCCAAAAGATGAGTATCCAATGCCGGTGGCGGAGACTTTGATCAATGCAGCCGCCGGCCACAAGGTTTTGAGCTTCATGGATGGCAACGCCGGCTATAACCAGATCTTCATGGCTCCAGAAGATATACACAAGACCGCGTTCAGAGTACCTGGGGCGGTGGGCTTGTTTGAATATGTGGTCATGACCTTCGGATTGAAGAATGCTGGTGCAACATATCAAAGAGCCATGAATTATATATTTCACGATCTGATCGGCAAGTTAGTGGAAATCTACATCGATGACGTGGTAGTCAAGTCCGTCTCCATGGAGGGACACCGGGAGATCTTCGACGCATCCTAGACCGAACTCGGAAGTTCGGACCGAGAATGAACCCAAAGAAGTGCGCCTTCGGCGTGACGGCCGGTCGGTTCCTAGGATTTCCGGTTCATGAGCGAGGAATTGAGATCGGCCTCGAAAAGTCGGGAGGCGAGTGCGTACCATGCGGCCGCCCACCACGAAGAAGGAACTCCAACGTCTTATCGGCAAGATCAACTTCGTCCGCCGATTCATCTCTAACCTGTCGGGACGGATCGAGCCGTTCATGGCGTT
The DNA here is from genome assembly GCF_022539505.1 of Lolium rigidum. NCBI lineage: Eukaryota > Viridiplantae > Streptophyta > Magnoliopsida > Poales > Poaceae > Lolium > Lolium rigidum. Next base: position 248,010,753 of record NC_061511.1, read on the forward strand.
GGTGAAGACTAAATCGACGACGAATTTCACCGGGGGCAGAACGAGCAGCGGGCGTTTGATGAAATTAAACGGTACCGACGACGCCGCACTGTGCTAGTTCCGCCCCGGCAAGACAGGCCGTTCTACATCTACTTGTCGATGGGCCGACACGTCCATCGCCTCGGTAGTGGTACAACTCTACGAGGACGTCGAAAAGGTCGTTTTCTACCTCAGCAGAAGGATGTTGGACGCGGAAACAAGGTATCCTGAGGTCGAGAAACTGTGCCTCTGCCTGTTCTTTACCTGCACCAAACTGCATCACATTTTTTGACGGCAGAGATCTTCGTCATATGCAAGTCGGACGTTGTCAAGCACATGCTGTCGGCCCCTGTTTTGAAAGGCCGACTAGGTAAGTGGATGTTTGCGTTGTCAGAGTTCGATCTCCGGTATCAGCCTGCGAAAGCAGTCAAAGGGCAAGCGTTGGCCGATCTCATAGCTGAGCGAATCGGTACCAATATAGCAGCACTATCTATACGTGCATGGGCTATGTTCTTCGATGGATCGGCTTGCGACGATGGTTGTGGCATCGGCATTCCGCTCGTGTCGCCTCGGGGGCGAGTACTCCTTCTCCATCGGATTATCTACCCCTTGCACCAACAACGTAGCGAGAATATGAGGCGATACGTAAGGGGATGGAGTTGCTGCCGGAAGCCGGGGCAGAGGCGGTGAGAGCTTTTTGGAGACTCCAAGTTGGTGATTAACCAGCTCACGGATGAATATAAGTGCGAGAGTGAATCGCTTTTCCCGTATTGGATGGAATGCCGTGAGTTGATGACACAGTTTCGGTACATCAACTTTAATTGGGTCCCAAGATCCCAAAACACCGAGGCCAACAATCTCGCGCAAATGGCGTCGGGCTACATAGATATACACGAAGGGTCGGAAGTTCGGGTGCAATTCCTGGAACGAGGATGATTGGAGAGCCGAAATCTTCAATTACTTAAAAGATTCGGCTCGGGGGGCACCTAAACGGATAAGATACAAAGCCATGAAGTATGTCCTCATAGGAGACGATATGTTCTACGGGACGTTGGAAGGGTTACTACTCAAGTGCACGGGACCAAGCGAGTCTAATCGGCTCTTACATGAGGTGCACGAAGGCGCTGTGGAACTCATCGGTCGGCTCACAAGATGAAGTGGCTAATCGGGCGCTCGGGGTTTTATTGGCCCACCATGCTTGAAGGCTGCTTCAATTACTACAAGGGGTGCCAAGCATGCCGGATGTTTGGGAAGATTCAGATGGTACCAGCATCGGCGATGAACCCTATCATCAAACCTTGGCCGTTCCGAGGGTGGGGCATGGACATGATCGGCAAAATCCATCCGGCGTCGAGTAAAAAACATGAATGGATTTTGGCCATCACGGATTACTTCACCAAGTGGGTGGAAGCCGTCCCTATGAAGAAGGTGAAATCGAGAAGATGTGATCAAGTTTGTGAAAGAACACGTGATTCATAGGTTCGGGATTCCCCAAACTATCACGACCGATGGAGGTTCGGTCTTTGTTTCTAAAGAATTCAGGAAATTCTGCGATGACATGGGGATTAAACTGATCCGATCATCTCCGTACTATGCTCAGGCTAATGGGCAAGCTGAAGCGTCCAATCAGAGCTTAATCAAGCTGATCAAGAGAAAGATTGACGAGAACCCTAGGGATTGGCATGAGAAGTTATCGGAAGCATTATGGGCCTACCGCATGTCGTGCCATGTAGCTATAAAGACTTCGCCATACCAGCTTGTCTATGGACAGGAAGCCGTATTACCTTGGGAAATTACGGCTGGATCAAGATGTGTCACGTTTCAAAATGATCTGACAGCGGAAGAATACGCAGCTTTGATGAGTGACACTATTGAGGACGCAACGAAGCGAGGCTTTGGTCATTGGAGAAGATTAAGGAGAACAAAGCCAGGGTAGCGCGTGCCTACAATAAAAAGGTTAGACCAAAGGAGTTTCAAGTTGGCGATCTAGTATGGGAAGGCTGTGTTGCCGTTAGGAACCGGGGACAAGGCATATGGCAAGTGGTCTCCTAATTGGCACGGACCGTACAAGGTCGTCCGAGGCTTTGAAGGGTAATGCATACATGTTGGAAGAGTTAGACGGGCAGAAGTTCCCAGTAGCCGTCAATGGTCAACACCTCAAGAAGTATTTCCCAAGCATGTGGGATGATGGGCAGTAAGGTATGGAGGCCGATTTTAAATCGGCCAGTAAAAAAAAATCACAGCCGATGAGCAGACATCGACTTGAGAAAACATACGGAGAATACAGTATGAAAATACAGCCGATGCACAGACATCGACTTCAGAATAACAAAGCCGATACGTTGATATCGACTCTAGAGGAATAAGCTCAAATTAGCAAGCTAACGGAATCGGTTCAGACCAGAGGTCATAATGTGAGATTGATGAGGAGGTCAAGCTAATGGTTTGGACTAGTAGGACCTGTTGGACCGTGTGGTTAAGCAACAGCTTGGCCCCAGATCGCAATGCGAGCCGATGTCCTGCTATCGGCTCTTCGTACGGCGACTCCGTTCGACGATCGGCAAAATCAACAAGGAAGCGAAATTAATTGAGGAATATTTTCTTCATTAATAGAGGGATTTCTTACAAAGAAAGAGCCGATTGCTCAGGGAAGAAGAGGGCAAAAGCCAACTACTACTACTGATCCCTAATCTAGGGGCCATTGCTGCCCTCGTCGACGCTGCCTCCGGCGCAAGCTGGCGATAGGCTCTTCATCGGAGCTTCCGTAGCCTTCTACGGGAGCCTCATCTTCCTCATCGTCGTCATCGCTGTCATCGTACCACCTGGTGCGGAGGCGCTTTGCTGGTGGGTAGCCTTCAAGGGAGTCATCATCGTCCTCCTCCGCTTCTTCCTCGGAGGAGGTGAAATCGTCCCAGGAGAAGCGGTCGTCCTCGCTCTCTGCCTCCTCTTCCCCTTCGATGAGGAATTGAAGGTCGCCCTCTCCATCGGTCAGGGATTTGTCATCTTCCGACCAGATGGAGGAATCATGTTCCTCTTTGTCCCACGTCGTCGGGGCAAGGATGCCATGCGCCGCCAACGAGCCCCACTCCGGCGTCGGCTCGTGAGAGGAGAAAGAGTCAGAGAAGACCGATGAGGTGGGGGAGGAAGAAGAGGAAGACATGGCTATGGGAGATTGGGGGTTTTTTGGGTGCCGATGGCCAGAACAGAGCAAAGAGATGGAGTGGCAAACTGCTCACGGCGTTTAAATAAAGGGGCTATAGTAGAAATTCAATGCCACGAGCGGTTTCGAGGAGGCGGTGCCCAAAGACGGCGGTCAAATCACGCGGAATAGTTGAGAAGACAGGGCATCATGATGAGAAATGTTGTGACGGTTCCGCTCTACTACAACATGACCCGACGGAAGAAGAGCATAATGATTTTGGAAATGACATTTCCAAAACCAGGGGGGCATGTGTTATCACCAGAATTTGACCGTGTCAGAGGTGGGCCGCGATCAAGATGGACTTGAGGATATGTACATGGAAGAAATACGTGAATCGGCCTTTTATACCAAGTTGGGCTTAATTGCCCGTGTATCTGTAGCATATTAGATCGCATCTTAGTTTAGAAGTTAGAATCTTACTCGTGCACGGTTTGGTGCACGCCCACATTAGAAAGTCCGCTGGACTATAAATATGTATCTAGGGATTATGGAATAAACAACAACCAACGTTCAACCACAAACAAATCTCGGCGCATCGCCAACTCCTTCGTCTCGAGGGTTTCTCCGGTAAGCACCATGCTGCCTAGATCGCATCTTGCGATCTAGGCGGCCTAGCTTGCCCACGTTGTTCATGCGTTGCTCGTATCGAAGCCTTTTTGATGGCGAGCAACGTAGTTATCTTAGATGTGTTAGGGTTAGCATTGTTCTTCGAATTACATGCTTTCGTTATGCGACCCTTGCACATCTAGCCGCCCTACACCTATCTTAGGTGTAGGGGCGGCACCCGCTTGATCATAATTTAGTAGATCTGATCCGTTACGATTGCTCCTTGTTTCATCAAGGATTAGTTTAACATCCGCAATAGTTAGGCCTTACAAAGGGTTGGAGGATCCAGCGGCGTGTAGGGTGGCGTTTGCTAGCCCTAGAAAGGATGTTCCGGGGATCAACCTCGTGTTGGTTTTTAGGCCCTGTCTAGGATCGGCTTACGGTCACCGTGCGCGAGCGCGAGGCCCAATCGTGAGTAGGATGATCCGATTATGCGGTGAAAACCTAAATCGTCGTAGATCTCATTAGCTTTATCTTGATCAAGCAGGACCACCATATATTCGGACACCTCGTCCGGATCATGGGTGGATCGGCTCTTTGAGCCGATTCACGGGATAACTCGAGAGCCGATCGAGGCTCGTATTTAATGTTTACGTGTATGCCATGCGAGGAAACTAAGCGAGGCATCATCCGCACCTTCACGACCAGGTATAGGTCAGGTGGCACGCCCTTGCGATTGGCATCGGCGCGTGCGACCATGGGGCTTTGCGGGCCGTCGCTGCGAGGAGCGGGGCCAGCCGCAGCCCTAGTTGTTCCCGGCTCTACCGTGTTGACCGTCTCTGCCCGCCGGGGGGTTTCGACGCCAACTTAATCGGGGCATTACGACAAAGTACATAGACCGCTATCCGAGCATGCATCTATGCCTAAAAAGTCCACCTTCAGGTTATCATCCGCACCCCTTCCGGTATTAAGTTGCAAACAACGAGACAATTGCATTAAGTATGGTGCGTAATGTAATCAACACAAATATCCTTAGACAAAGCATTGATGTTTTATCCCTAGTGGCAACGACACATCCACAACCTTAGAACTTTCATCACCTTGTCCCAAATTCAATGGAGGCATGAACCCACTATCGAGCATAAATACTCCCTCTTGGAGTTACAAGTATCAACTTGGCCGAGCCTCTACTAGCAACGGAGAGCATGCAAGAACATAAACAACACATATATGATAGATTGATAATCAACTTGACATAGTATTCCATATTCATCGGATCCCAACAAACACAACATGTAGCATTACAAATAGATGATCTTGATCATGATAGGCAGCTCACAAGATCTAACATGATAGCACAATGAGGAGAAGACAACCATCTAGCTAGTGCCATGGACCCATAGTCCAGGGGTGAACTACTCACACATCAATCCGGAGGCAATCATGGTGATAAAGAGACCTCCGGGAGATGATTCCCCTCTCCGGCGAGGTGCCGGGAGCGATCTCCTGAATCCCCCGAGATGGGATTGGCGGCGGCGGCGTCTCTGGAAGGTTTTCCGTATCGTGGCTCTCGGTACTGGGGTTTTCGCGACGAAGGCTATAAGTAGGCGGAAGGGCGGAGTCGGAGGGCTGACGAGGGGCCCACACCATAGGGCGGCACGGGCCCCACCTAGGCCACGCGGCCTCGTGGTGTCGGCGCCTCGTCGCCCCACTTCGTAACCCTTTCGGTCTTCCGGAAGCTCCGTGGAAAAATAAGACCCTGGGCGTTGATTTCGTCCAATTCCGAGAATATTTCCTTTGTAGGATTTACTGAAACCAAAAACAGCGAGAAAACGGCAAGCGGCTCTTCGGCATCTCGTCAATAGGTTAGTGCCGGAAAATGCATAATAATGACATAAAGTGTGTATAAAACATGTGAGTATCATCATAAAAGTAGCATGGAACATAAGAAATTATAGATACGTTTGAGACGTATCAAGCATCCCCAAGCTTAGTTCCTACTCGCCCTCGAGTAGGTAAACGATAACAAGGATAATTTCCGAAGTGACATGCTATCATAATCTTGATCAATACTATTGTAAAGCATATGAGATGAATGCAGTGATTCGAAGCAATGGTAAAGACAATGAATAAACAACTGAATCATATAGCAAAGACTTTTCATGAATAGTACTTTCAAGACAGGCATCAATAAGACTTGCATAAGAGTTAACTCATAAAGCAATAAATTCTTAGTAGAAAGCTTTGAATCAACACAAAGGAAGATATAAGTTTCAGCGGTTGCTTTCAACTTCAACATGTATATCTCATGGATAATTGTCAACACAAAGTAATATAACAACTGCAATAGGTAAACATGTAAGAATCAATGCACACAGTTCACACAAGTGTTTGCTTCTAAGATAGAAAGAAGTAGGTAAACTGACTCAACAATAAAGTAGAAGAAAGGCCCTTCGCAGAGGGAAGCATGGATTACTATTTTTGTGCTAGAGCTTTTCATTTTGAAAACTTAGAAACAATTTTGTCAACGGTAGTAATAAATCATATGTGTTATGCATAAGACATCCTATAAGTTGCAAGTCTCATGCATAGATTACCAATAGTGCTCGCACCTTGTCCTAATTAGCTTGGATTTACATGGATTATCATTGCATAACATATGTTTCAACCAAGTGTCACAAAGGGGTACCTCTATGCCGCCTGTACAAAGGTCTAAGGAGAAAGATCGCATTTGATTTCTCGTTTTTGATTATTCTCAACTTAGAGCTCCATACCGGGACAACATAGACAACAGGTAATGGACTCCTCTTTAATGCATAAGCATTCAACAACAGGTAATATTCTCATAAGAGATTGAGGATTCATGTCCAAACTGAAACTTCCACCATGATTCATGGCTTTAGTTAGCGGCCCAGTGTTCTTCTCTAACAATATGCATACTCAAACCATTTGATCATGATAAATCACCCTTACTTCAGATAAGACGAACATGCATAGCAACTCACATGATATTCAACAAAGGTGTAATAGTTGGTGGCGTCCCCAGAAGCATGGTTACCGCTCAACAAGCAACTTATAAGAAATAAGACACATAAGCTACATATTCTTTACCACAATAGTTTTTAAGGCTATTTTCCCATGAGCTATATATTGCAAAGACAAAGAATAGAATTTTAAAGGTAGCACTCAAGTAATTTACTTTGGAATGGCAGAGAAATACCATGTAGTAGGTAGGTATGGTGGAAACAAATGTCATAGTTTGTGGCTCAAGGATTTGGATGCACGAGAAGAATTCCTCTCAATACAAGGCTTAGGCTAGCAAGGTTGTTTGAAGCAAACTCAAGTATAAACCGGTACAGCAAAACTTACATAAGAACATATTGCAAGCATTATAAGACTCTACATTGTCTTCCTTGTTGTTCAAACACCTCACCGAGAAAATATCTAGACTCTAGAGAGACCAATCATGCAAACCAAATTTTAACAAGCTCTATGTAGTTCTTCATTAATAGGTGCAAAGTACATGATGCAAGAGCTTAAACATGATCTATATGAGCACAACAATTGCCAAGTATCAAATTATTGAAGACATTATACCAATTACCACATGAAGCATTTTCTGTTTCCAACCATATAACAATGAACGAAGCAGTTTCAACCTTCGCCATGAACATTAAAAAGTAAAGCTAAGAACACATGTGTTCATATGCAACAGCGGAGTGTGTCTCTCTCCCAAACAAAGAATGCTAGGATCCGATTTTATTCAAACAAAAACAAAAACATACAGACGCTCCAAGTAAAGCACATAAGATGTGACAGAATAAAAATATAGTTTCACTAGAGGTGACCTGATAAGTTGTCGATGAAGAAGGGATGCCTTGGGCATCCCCAAGCTTAGATGCTTGTGTCTTCTTAAAATATGCAGGGATGAACCACGGGGGCATCCCCAAGCTTAGAATTTTCACTCTTCTTGATCATATTGTATCATCCTCCTCTCTTGACCCTTGAAAACTTCCTCCACACCAAACTCAAAACAAACTCATTAGAGGGTTAGTGCATAATCTAAAATTTACATATTCAGAGGTGACATAATCATTATTAACACTTCTGGACATTGCACAAAGCTACTGAAAGTTAATGGAACAAAGAAATCCATCAAACATAGCAAAACAGGCAATGCGAAATAAAAGGCAGAATCTGTCAAAACAGAACAGTCCGTAAAGACGAATTTTTCTGGGGCACTTAACTTGCTCAGATGAAAATGCTCAAATTGAATGAAAGTTGCGTACATATCTGAGGATCACGCACGTAAATTGGCAGATTTGTCTGAGTTACCTACAGACGGGGCTGCTAAATTTCGTGACAGCAAGAAATCTGTTTCTGCGCAGTAATCCAAATCTAGTATCAACCCTACTATCAAAGAATTTACTTGGCACAACAATGCAATAAAATAAAGATAAGGAGAGGTTGCTACAGTAGTAACAACTTCCAAGATTCAAATATAAAACAAAAGTGCAGAAGTAAAATAATGGGTTGTCTCCCATAAGCGCTTTTCTTTAACGCCTTTCAGCTAGGCGCAGAAAGTGTGAATCAAGTATTATCAAGAGATGAAGCATTAACAGAGGGGTTTGGAGTTTTCTCAACTATGCATTGTATCTTATCTATGTAAGTTTCAGAGGCCCCTTTTTCATTACTCTTAGGCTTGCTATTCTCATCAAACAAATTTTCAGGAACAAGCCAAGCATAGTTATTTTCTAGAGCTTCATGCATTCCTAGGAGCTTACTAGGTATCGGCACTTTAATCTCCCCACCATCATTAACATTATTAGTGTACTTTATTCTATCCATGTCCATCTTTTCAAGTGTTCTTGCAAAATCGGTGAAAAGACCAAGCCTCTTATGCTTAATAAAAACTTTTCTAGCTTCTTTAGCTATATAACCAAATTCTCTAAGAAGGACATCTAAAACAAAATTTCTCTTTTCTCCCATTTCCATATCAGAGAGTGTAAGAAACATATGTTGAATTATAGGATTGAGATTAACAAATCTAGTTTCCAACATGTGTATTAAATAGGCAGTAGCACTTTCATAAGTAGGAGCAACTTTTATCAAGGGTGTATCTTCAAAATCTTCATCCATACTAACATGGGTGAAAAATGCTTCTATATTATCTCTTCCAATGATAGACCCTCGTCCTACCGGTATGTCTTTCAGAGTGAACTTAGGAGGAAACATGATGAAATAAACAAAAGGTAAATAAATTAAATGCAAGTGACTAATTTTTTTTGTGTTTTTAATATAGAGAATGCAAACAAGACAGTAAATAAAGTAAAGCAAGTAACTAATCTTTTTGTATTTTTGATATAGAAAGCAAACAAAGCAGTAAATAAAATAAAGTAAAGCAAGACAAAAACAAAGTAAAGAGATTGGATGTGGGAGACTCCCCTTGCAGCGTGTCTTGATCTCCCCGGCAACGGTGCCAGAAAAATCCTTGTTGTTGGCGTGGTAGTTGACACACGTCTGTTGGGAACCCCAAGAGGAAGGTGTGATGCGTACATCAGCGAGTTTTCCCTCAATATGAAACCAAGGTTATCGAACCAGTAGGAGTCAAGGAACACGTGAAGGTTGTTGGTGACGGAGTGTAGTGCGACGCAACACCAGGGATTCCGGCGCCAACGTGGAACCTGCACAACACAATCACAATACTTTGCCCCAACTTAACAGTGAGGTTGTCAATCTCACCGGCTTGCTGTAAACAAAGGATTAAACGTATGGTGTGGAAAATGATGTTTGTTTGCGAAGAACAGTAAAGAACGGAGTTTGCAGTAGATTGTATTTCAGATGTAAAAGAATGGACCGGGGTCCACAGTTCACTAGTGGTATCTCTCCGATAAGATAAATAGCATGTTGGGTGAACAAATTACAGTTGGGCAATTGACAAATAGAGAGGGCATAACAATGCACATACATATCATGATGACTACTATGAGATTTAAACAGGGCATTACGACAAAGTACATAGACCGCTATCCAACATGCATCTATGCCTAAAAAGTCCACCTTCAGGTTAGCATCCGCACCCCTTCCAGTATTAAGTTGCAAACAACAGACAATTGCATTAAGTATGGTGCGTAATGTAATCAACAAAAATATCCTTAGACAAAGCATTGATGTTTTATCCCTAGTGACAACAGCACATCCACAACCTTAGAACTTTCTCGTCATCGTCCCGGATTCAATGGAGGCATGAACCCACTATCGAGCATAAATACTCCCTCTTGGAGTTACAAGTATCAACTTGGCCGAGCCTCTACTAGCAACGGAGAGCATGCAAGAACATAAACAACACATATATGATAGATTGATAATCAACTTGACATAGTATTCCATATTCATCGGATCCCAACAAACACAACATGTAGCATTACAAATAGATGATCTTGATCATGATAGGCAGCTCATAAGATCTAACATGATAGCACAATGAGGAGAAGACAACCATCTAGCTACTCGCTATGGACCCATAGTCCAGGGGTGAACTACTCACACATCAATCCGGAGGCGATCATGGTGATGAAGAGTCCTCCGGGAGATGATTCCCCTCTCCCGACGGGGTGCCGGAGGCGATCTCCTGAATCCCCCGAGATGGGATTGGCGGCGGCGGCGTCTGTCAACACCCGGATTTTTAAGTCCAGATGCCTATTATGCCATTCCTCGCAATCCCAGGAATATTGTTTTTGCGAGACATAACAGATTGATATCACAACACATCATTCATTACAACCCATATTCGTCTTACAAAAATAGGATCACATGATCCAGTCTTTATTACAATAATAGAAGTTCTATTGATCCATTACATAACACATAGCGGAAGCGAAATAGTGTAGTAGTAGTCCATCTATTCCACAGGCAACTGTTGACGTCAGGAGTGATCCTAGTTGTCGTAGACGTCCTGATGTCCTTCTTCCGGGTTCTCATACTCATCTTCATAGTCTGGCCATTTGAATAGCCAGGGACACAGCCGTGAGTACTTCAAAGTACTCGCAAACTAATACTAAGGTAAATACTATCAACGATAATAAGGGGGTTCTAAGCTCTAGTTTCATTTGCATAAAGCCAGTTTTATTTCATAAACACTTTAATAATCAAAGCCTCTTCATTTGCTTAACTAACTCAAGTGGGAACATTAGTGTCATTCCCACAACTCGGTTGTGATTCAAAGTCAAAGTCACCTTTCAATTCAAATCACAAGTCACCATTCATATTTTTAGAAAAGTTCGATGACGGAACAGTATGGCCTTTCCAACTGTCCATAACCGAGGACGCGGCTATTCGAATAGGTTTAACTCTGCAGAGGGTGTACACTTGTGCCACAACAATTGCAATAGTTCGTCGGGAGTAATCGGCCTCGATTTATCGTACGCGAGTACGCGAACTACCAATCATAACCTTTCATTTACATACCCTAGTATAGGCACCTCTCCCCATGAGCTTGGCCTCCCGGTGAAGACGGACTGTCGGCTCGGGAACCGCACAGGGCTTGGGCCGGACATTCACCTCATTTCACGTCATTTCACATCATTCCTTTTGTTGTAGAGGCAGCCTCCAGCATAACCCCGATGACGCTTGTTTCAGAGGGAACCCATACTAAGACACATAAATTTCCAGCTAAGCCTTACCCAGATTCAGGTATTGTGGGGGTACTTGTAAAATTGGAATGGTATCGCATCCGAACCCAACCATCAGTTTTTGTAAAATTCACCAAGTCATTCACAGGTCATATTCACCTTCAAAATATTTCAATAGAATGACTCATCATTCCCAGGTTTTCAAAGTTATTTCAATTCACAAGTTCCCAACTAGAGTAGTCACTTTTAATCTTTAGCACTAGCAACTAGTTATGAGGGGTGCTAAGTAGCTTATAGCTTTTTAGGCTAAGTGTGATGCTCTTGTACTAATCCAATACTAACCAAGTGAATCATGAATAAAAATTACTTTGATAAAACAAAAGTAAGTAAAGCTTGTAAAGTAAAACTGGGAAATAGGATCATAAGCATAAAGTAAATGGGGTAATGCCTTGCTCATGGTGAGCTTTGCACTTTGCCAGAGTATTATCTTGCCTTGGTTGAGGTGGTGGTCAAAGTTCTCTTCTCCTTCCTCTTGGTAAAAGACCTCCTCCTCCTGATAGTCTCCGGTACTAGCGTCTAAAATACGAATACGGGGTACACAATCATCATACCAAACTTATTTACTAAACTAAGCACACACATGATTCACACAACTTAAACTAGCATCACACATTACTATTAAGTTGGTGGATGTGTTTTTTTCTTATTTAAGAAAAATAATTTCCTCTCATTGAATCTTCTTAAGATTTAATCTCTCTTATGAATAATATATGACCTAGGTGGACCAAAGTCAACCTCTTCATACTTATCATTTAAGAAAGTGATTTAAATGAGATTCATCATCTCATGTTCTTTAAATAACCATTGCAAAATTAAATACTATCTGGATTTAAATTCTACAAGTGATCAAGTATGAGCCTAAAGGTCAACCCATTACTTCATATTACTTGAGAAATGATTTAAATGAGGTGCTACACCTCATGCATTTTAATACTAGTATGGAAATGATTTAATGTCTCTAAGTAACCAAGCATGAGGCTTATTAGACCAAGGTCAGTACCTCTATTTGAATTACTTAGGCTCACAATTTAAATGAGAGAAAAGCTCCCATACTATTTAAATAAATTTATGTGTATGTGTGAAATGGACTAGAAATAGCTCCATAATCATTAGTTGGATCTAGTCCATGATCATGCAAACAATTATGCTATATTTTTGCATAAACAATTAGATTATGTCAAATGTGATTTATTAGAGTTGGAATCAACTCAAAATCATTTATAGATAATTTTTAATATTTATTTTAAGTTAGAAAAGGCCCTGCCTTGTTATTTTTATCATTTGAATTCCACTAAGAGTTTGGACATGAGGCCAGTGGCATTGTGTAGATAATTTCATTAGCTTTCTGAATATATAAAATTTGTTCAATTTGGTGAAGTAGATTTCAAACTATTCAATTTTGAACTTGACAGCAGTATTGGATTTGACCTAAATGGATTAAATCATATTTGAATTATTGGGCCACGCGGGAAAACAGAATGGGCCGAAACGAATTTAAATGGCGCAGCACGGCCCAACAAGCATCTGGTGCGAGTGGGCTGCCTGACGAGCTGGGGGCCACCCGTCAGCGGCTCATAAACCCGCGAAACGTTACGCGCGAGGTGAACCGTTAGATTAGAGAGGAGATCCACGGCTCACAGAGGCCGTCGTCTCCGGCGGGATTCCGACGAGCTCACGGCGTGACTAGGGGGTCGGAGGGCGTACCGAGGTTCCCGCGGGGTTCTGCTGGGTGCTGGTCGACATTGGCGTGGACGAGGAAGCGACTGGTACCGTCGGCGAGGCTTGGGGTGGCGTCAATCGTCGGCGGCGAGCTCCTGGCCCCGGCGGCTACGATCTTGCAATTGGGGCGGCTCCGGCGAGGTGGGGTTCAATTGGGTGGTCGAGGAGAGGCAATGATGAGAGGGGAAGAGATTGGTGTGAAGGGAGTGTGCTCTGGTGCCTCTATTTATAGAAGGGTGAGGAGGCCGGCGGGTGCTGTGAAGGGGCAGGCATGGCGCGGCGTCTCCAGCGATCGAAGGGGCATGCTAGGGGGCGCGCGAGGTAGGCGATGACTAGGCGGAGCTAACGCGCGTGATGGCGCAGCAAGGGGAGGACGATGGCAGGCTGGCGTCGTTCGAGTGCTTGCAGTACCGTGGCGGCAGAGATGTTGATCATGGCGATGGCTAGGGCGTTCCCGCGTGCCAGCGAGCATGTCTAGCGTGTAGCTGGTGGCGTGATGAGCGTGCGTGCCAAGTGGGAGAGGGAGAGAAGGACGAGGGCGTCCAGGCGAGCGGCGTACTGGCGCGTCCAGGGCGTCGTCTGGGCGCGCTCACCGCGTGGTCTGGCACTCCGTGGCGAGGTACTGGGCGCGCGCGTTCTGGCCACTAGCGCGCGTCTCTTTGCGTAGGGCTGTTACGAGCGGGCTTAGGGGGGTACATAGAAGCTCGATGACATGGTGAAAGAGAGAGGGGAGAGCCAGAGAGATGAGTGGCATGTGTGGCCGGCATGGTGCACGGTGTGAACCTTTCTCTCATTTTCTCCACTTTAAACGGTGGTGCAAGGACATGGCATTGATGCAGGGGTTGCAGAGGGGTGTGATCATCACAATCTAAAAGAGGTTTAGGCTAAAATCCAGTGGATAATGAGATGTAACACAAAAACTAGATGCTGCCTGCCAGGTGTTCGACACAATGGCCGCATGAGAAAAAGTTTTGAATTTTGAAATTCTTTTTGGTGAACTTCATTTATATAATTAATGTGTTGGAATGGTGGTGGTTGGGTTCATTTTGGAGTTGATTTGCAAAATGGCAAAAAGTGAGATGATCTTCTCTTTGTTTCAACATCACTACTTGTCACATTGTTACTGGTCAACCTAGTCAACTCTAGCCATGGTGTTCAACATGAAAGTTGTTCACCATCACTTGGTCTTGGATGACATGGCAATGGTTGACCAAGTTTGGTTGCAGAAACAAAAGATAGGTGGGTGCAAAGTGGGGAAGAAATTATAAATGTGACATATGACCATTATCACATGTATGTAAGTTTTGAATTTTGCTTTGATTTGATTTTGATTTCTTTGATGCAATTGTGTGTGTTTATCATATATAAGAGTTTTACAAACAAGAGATCAAGCAAAGGTGGCCTTTGGTGAAGATTTGCAAAATTGGTGTTATGTGTATGTGAGTAAAAATGGAATTATCTCACCATTTGATTTCTCTCCAAAAGATTTGATATTTCTTGACTCTAATGTGATTCTTATTAGTTTAGAAACATTTTAAGACCATTGAAACCAATTCAAATGGTCTTGTTCAAAGATTTGCAAATTTGGCCTTAATACATAAGAGATGAGGTGTCAAATTTTACTAAACTTGTAAATGGTTGATCTTGCTTCACTTGGACATGGGTTAGGGTCAATTTAGTGTTATATTAGGTTGAGAGATGGTTTCACATCATTTGGTCAAGGTTTAGAGTCATAGGGTAAAATTTGGTGAAATGGCTATGTGCCACATGTGCCTCTATGCATATGTTGCATTTGAATTTTAATTTGACTTGGCTTGACCCAAATGAGGTTGTGGAGTGTTGAGATGGTATATAGGGGTGATCCAACCATTCACAACAAGTCCTAGGGTCAATCTTCTCAAATTCACAAATTTGCATTTTACTCTCATATGCCTCTATGGCATTTTTTGTTTCTTTTTATTTCTTTTGAAAACAACTTGTATTAGGTTTGATAAGTGCTAGGTATGGTGTATGATGGTTGTCCAAACCTCTAAACAAAGTAGAGGAGCTTAGGGTAAAGTTTCACAAAAATAGCCATAGGCACATATGCCTTTTTCTTATTTAATTTCCTTTTATTTTATTTTAACTAGGATGATGAAAAGAGGGGTGAGGTTTAGGGTTTAAGGTTGTTGCAAATACTAATAACAAGCAATCATAGCAATAGCACATGAATTAAGCAAGATCACTATGTATCACACTTAATTTAATAAAAAAAATTGTTAGTTCCAAAATTTGGAACTAGGGAAATTCATTTGTTTTGTTTTGAAATTTTTGGGATGTTACAAACCCTTCCCCCTTAAACAAATCTCGTCCCGAGATTTTAAGAAAAGTTAGGTTCCTAAGAGAGATTGAGCATTTTATTAACAGGGAGACATACTTGGCATGGTCTGGGGTGCTTCCTGAGCTTCATTGGCAGTCATGTGGTAGAGACGGCCGTTGTTGTTGTTCTGGTTCCTTCTACCTGCGAAGCGACGCTGTTGCTGAGCAGGTGCTGCGGTATTGGCGGCAATCCTGGCAAGCTTCTTGGGGCACTCATTGGAGAAGTGACCCACAACTCCACATTCATAGCAGTTGACTGTGGACTTGTCCTTCGGGGTGACGGGGATGGCATTGCTTCCAGTCCTTGGGCCAGTGTTGGTGTTGTTGTTGTTCCCATTGTTGTTGTTGCTGTTGTGGTTGTTGTTGTTGTGGTGGCTGTTGTTGTTGTTACCTCCGGGCTTCGGGGGTCCTCCGTTGTTGTTGGTGTAGTTGGGGCGATAACTCTGAGCAGGGGGCTTGTTGTGTCTTGGGGTGAATCCTCCAGAGGAGTTGTTGCGGTACTTCTGGGTATGGTGGGGTCCACTCTGGTTCATCATTCTGCGCTTGCGGTTCTCATTGGCCTGATGCAGCTTTCCTTCCATCTGTATGGCTGAGTCTACGAGGGCTTCTAAGTCAGCGAACGGAATGTTCACTAACACAGTTTGCATCTCATCATGCAGTCCGTTCAGAAATCTTTCCTTCCTTTTGTCGTTTGTGTCGGTCTCATCCGGGGCGTACCTTGACAGAGTGAGAAACCTGTCGCGGTATTCCACCACGGACATCCTTCCTTGTTTGAGTTCACGGAACTCGTCTCTCATTTTCTTGATCAGTCCTTGGGGCACATGATACTTGCTAAACTTCAGCTTGAAGTCCTCCCATGTCATCATCTGTCCCGCATTCATTGCGCGGGCACTTGTCCACCAGGCTCGGGCAGGTCTTGACAGGTAGTGGGTGGCGAACAGTACTTTTTCTGCGGCTTCAACTCCCGCAACTTCAAGGTTGTTCTCCATGGTCTGGAGCCAGTCATCAGCATCAAGGGGCTCTTCAGTCTTGTTGAATACCGGAGGGTTGGTGTGCTGAAAGTTCTTCAGCTTTGATCCAGGGTGATCATTGTTTCCGTGGCCTTGATTGTTCTGAGCTATCTGTTGCAGTGCAACAAGGTTTGCTTGGCATTCAGCTCTTTCGGCTTCTCGGTCTGCCATCATCGTCTGCAGCAGTTGCATCATGGCATCCTGGGTGGCGTTGCGGGTTGGTGGGGCCATCTGAACATTGAGGTAGATGATAAGATAAGAGGGAAATTTCTAGGGTTTGTTTTGTTAAAATTTAAAAAGTTCATAAATTGAAAACTTGAGTAGTGTTGCGGGGGTAAAAACCAACAACACTTTTTCATTCATACCAAACATCACATATTACAAAGCTAACACACCGTTGGTTTGAAGAACCATTCATTCGCTCTACGATACAAGGGGATCCTGATACAACTCACACCTACTTAAGTGCTTAGGTAATACTACTCTTCAGGGTGGAATTCTTCGTCTTCACGAGTAATGTGCTTGGCGAGAGGCGAGGGCGTTGTCCAAATCCCTGCGGGTTTTGTACCTCCTGAAGTCCTGGTGTGCTACATAGGGGTTTATCTCCGTGTGTGGTGGCATGGTCATCGATCTTCCCATGGAGTCATGTCTTGGGTAGTAGATGAAGCGAGTGTTCTTGATCTTGTTCTCATTTTGTCCACACAGACAGAAAATTGCTTCTTGCATAGCTCTGACTAGTCCTTCCTTCCAAGTGTTTCCCGTTACAGAAAACCAGATGGTTTCCCATACCGGGGCTCCAAGCTTTCTTCGTAGATCAGTAGATACCTCCCACCGAGGTGGTTCTCCGGAGTGGTTGTTGAGGGGTATTCCGAAGAACTCGGGATACGGGTGTCCTAGATATTCCACTAGTTGCTTCAAATCCTTTTCGAACCTTAGGTCGCCTCCGGGTCCAAGCTGATAGAATTCCCATTGGTACTCCAGCTGTGAAGAATTATGATGAGTAAGTTAGAGAAGTGTGTCAAAATTTTATGTAGTAGTATAAGAAGAATAGAGCATAACTTTCTTATTTTGAAGAAGATTTCAAGGATAAGAGTGAGAATAGGTTTTCCTAAATAGTCACTTCATTTGTTTTGAAACTAAATTTTTCAGACGTCCATTCTAACTAGGGTCTCCTAAGGTCAACAATGGCTCTGATACCAACTTGTCAACACCCGGATTTTTAAGTCCAGATGCCTATTATGCCATTCCTCGCAATCCCAGGAATATTGTTTTTGCGAGACATAATAGATTGATATCACAACACATCATTCATTACAACCCATATTCGTCTTACAAAAATAGGATCACATGATCTAGTCTTTATTACAATAATAGAAGTTCTATTGATCCATTACATAACACATAGCGGAAGCGAAATAGCGTAGTAGTAGTCCATCTATTCCACATGCAACTGTTGACGTCAGGAGTGATCCTAGTTGTCGTAGACGTCCTGATGTCCTTCTTCCGGTTTCTCGTACTCATCTTCATAGTCTGGCCATTTGAATAGCCAGGGACATAGCCGTGAGTACTTCAAAGTACTCGCAAACTAATACTAAGGTAAATACTATCAACGATAATAAGGGGGTTCTAAGCTCTAGTTTCATTTGCATAAAGCCAATTTTATTTCATAAACACTTTAATAATCAAAGCCTCTTCATTTGCTTAACTAACTCAAGTGGAAACATTAGTGTCATTCCCACAACTCAGTTGTGATTCAAAGTCAAAGTCACCTTTCAATTCAAATCACAAGTCACCATTCATATTTTTAGAAAAGTTCTGATGACGGAACAATATGGCCTTTCCAACTGTCCATAACCGAGGACGCGGCTATTCGAATAGGTTTAACTCTGCAGAGGGTGTACACTTGTGCCACAACAATTGCAATAGTTCGTCAGGGGTAACGGCCCCGATTTATCGTACGCGAGTACGCGAACTACCAATCATAACCTTTCATTTACATACCCTAGTATAGGCACCTCTCCCCATGAGCTTGGCCTCCCGGTGAAGACAGACAGTCGGCACTGGGAACTGCACGAGGGCTTGGGCCGGACATTCACCTCATTTCACGTCATTTCACATCATTCCTTTTGTTGTAGAGGCAGCCTCCAGACATAACCCCGATGACGCTTGTTTCAGAGGGAACCCATACTAAGACACATAAATTTCTAGCTAAGCCTTACCCAGATTCAGGTATTGTGGGGGTATTTGTAAAATTGGAATGGTATCGCATCCGAACCCAACCATCAGTTTTTGTAAAATTCACCAAGTCATTCACAGGTCATATTCACCTTCAAAATATTTCAATAGAATGACTCATCATTCCCAGGTTTTCAAAGTTATTTCAATTCACAAGTTCCCAACTAGAGTAGTCACTTTTAATCTTTAGCACTAGCAACTAGTTATGAGGGGTGCTAAGTAGCTTATAGCTTTTTAGGCTAAGTGTGATGCTCTTGTACTAATCCAATACTAACCAAGTGAATCATGAATAAAAAGTACTTTGATAAAACAAAAGTAAGTAAAGCTTGTAAAGTAAAACTGGGAAATAGGATCATAAGCATAAAGTAAATGGGGTAATGCCTTGCTCATGGTGAGCTTTGCACTTTGCCAGAGTATTATCTTGCCTTGGTTGAGGTGGTGGTCAAAGTTCTCTTCTCCTTCCTCTTGGTAAAAGACCTCCTCCTCCCGATAGTCTCCGGTACTAGCGTCTAAAATACGAATACGGGGTACACAATCATCATACCAAACTTATTTACTAAACTAAGCACACACATGATTCACACAACTTAAACTAGCATCACACATTACTATTAAGTTGGTGGATGTGTTTTTTTCTTATTTAAGAAAAAAAAATTCCTCTCATTGAATCTTCTTAAGATTTAATCTCTCTTATGAATAATATATGACCTAGGTGGACCAAAGTCAACCTCTTCATACTTATCATTTAAGAAAGTGATTTAAATGAGATTCATCATCTCATGTTCTTTAAATAACCATTGCAAAATTAAATACTATCTGGATTTAAATTCTACAAGTGATCAAGTATGAGCCTAAAGGTCAACCCATTACTTCATATTACTTGAGAAATGATTTAAATGAGGTGCTACACCTCATGCATTTTAATACTAGTATGGAAATGATTTAATGTCTCTAAGTAACCAAGCATGAGGCTTATTAGACCAAGGTCGGTACCTCTATTTGAATTACTTAGGCTCACAATTTAAATGAGAGAAAAGCTCCCATACTATTTAAATAAATTTATGTGTATGTGTGAAATGGACTAGAAATAGCTCCATAATCATTAGTTGGATCTAGTCCATGATCATGCAAACAATTATGCTATATTTTTGCATAAACAATTAGATTATGTCAAATGTGATTTATTAGAGTTGGAATCAACTCAAAATCATTTATAGATAATTTTAATATTTATTAGAGTTTGGACATGAGGCCAGTGGCATTGTGTAGATAATTTCATTAGCTTTCTGAATATATAAAATTTGTTCAATTTGGTGAAGTAGATTTCAAACTATTCAATTTTGAACTTGGCAGCAGTATTGGATTTGAACTAAATGGATTAAATCATATTTGAATTATTGGGCCACGCGGGAAAACAGAATGGGCCGAAACGAATTTAAATGGCGCAGCGCGGCCCAACAAGCATCTGGTGCGAGTGGGCTGCCTGACGAGCTGGGCGCCACCCGTCAGCGGCTCATAAACCCGCGAAACGTTACGCGCGAGGTGAACCGTTAGATTAGAGAGGAGATCCACGGCTCACAGAGGCCGTCGTCTCCGGCGGGATTCCGACGAGCTCACGGCGTGACTAGGGGGTCGGAGGGTGTACCGAGGTTCCCGCGGGGTTCTGCTGGGTGCTGGTCGATGTTGGCGTGGACGAGGAAGCGACTGGTACCGTCGGCGAGGCTTGGGGTGGCGTCAAGCGTCGGCGGCGAGCTCCTGGCCCCGGCGGCTACGATCTTGCAATTGGGGCGGCTCCGGCGAGGTGGGGTTCAATTGGGTGGTCGAGGAGAGGCAGTGCTGAGAGGGGAAGAGATTGGTGTGAAGGGAGTGTGCTCTGGTGCCTCTATTTATAGAAGGGTGAGGAGGCCGGCGGGTGCTGTGAAGGGGCAGGCATGGCGCGGCGTCTCCAGCGATCGAAGGGGCATGCTAGGGGGCGCGCGAGGTAGGCGATGACTAGGCGGAGCTAACGCGCGTGATGGCGCAGCAAGGGGAGGACGAGGGCGAGGCCGGCGTCGTTCGAGTGCTTGCAGTACCGTGGCGGCAGAGATGTTGATCATGGCGATGGCTAGGGCGTTCCCGCGTGCCAGCGAGCATGTCTAGCGTGTAGCTGGTGGCGTGATGAGCGTGCGTGCCAAGTGGGAGAGGGAGAGAAGGACGAGGGCGTCCAGGCGAGCGGCGTACTGGCGCGTCCAGGGCGTCGTCTGGGCGCGCTCACCGCGTGGTCTGGCACTCCGTGGCGAGGTACTGGGCACGCGCGTTCTGGCCACTAGCGCGCGTCTCTTTGGGTAGGGCTGGTACGAGCGGGCTTAGGGGGGTACATAGAAGCTCGATGACATGGTGAAAGAGAGAGGGGAGAGCCAGAGAGATGAGTGGCATGTGTGGCCGGCATGGTGCACGGTGTGAACCTTTCTCTCATTTTCTCCACTTTAAACGGTGGTGCAAGGACATGGCATTGATGCAGGGGTTGCGAGAGGGTGTGATCATCACAATCTAAAAGAGGTTTAGGCTAAAATCCAGTGGATAATGAGATGTAACACAAAAACTAGATGCTGCTCGCCGTGTGTTCGACACAATGGCCGCATGAGAAAAAGTTTTGAATTTTGAAATTCTTTTGGTGAACTTCATTTATATAATTAATGTGTTGGAATGGTGGTGGTTGGGTTCATTTTGGAGTTGATTTGCAAAATGGCAAAAAGTGAGATGATCTTCTCTTTGTTTCAACATCACTACTTGTCACATTGTTACTGGTCAACCTAGTCAACTCTAGCCATGGTGGTCAACATGAAGGTTGTTCACCATCACTTGGTCTTGGATGACCTGGCAATGGTTGACCAAGTTTGGTTGCAGAAACAAAAGATAGGTGGGTGCAAAGTGGGGAAGAAATTATAAATGTGACATATGACCATTATCACATGTATGTAAGTTTTGAATTTTGCTTTGATTTGATTTTGATTTCTTTGATGCAATTGTGTGTGTTTATCATATATAAGAGTTTTACAAACAAGAAATCAAGCAAAGGTGGCCTTTGGTGAAGATTTGCAAAATTGGTGTTATGTGTATGTGAGTAAAAATGGAATTATCTCACCATTTGATTTCTCTCCAAAAGATTTGATATTTCTTGACTCTAATGTGATTCTTATTAGTTTAGAAACATTTTAAGACCATTGAAACCAATTCAAATGGTCTTGTTCAAAGATTTGCAAATTTGGCCTTAATACATAAGAGATGAGGTGTCAAATTTTACTAAACTTGTAAATGGTTGATCTTGCTTCACTTGGACATGGGTTAGGGTCAATTTAGTGTTATATTAGGTTGAGAGATGGTTTCACATCATTTGGTCAAGGTTTAGAGTCATAGGGTAAAATTTGGTGAAATGGCTATGTGCCACATGTGCCTCTATGCATATGTTGCATTTGAATTTTAATTTGACTTGGCTTAACCCAAATGAGGTTGTGGAGTGTTGAGATGGTATATAGGGGTGATCCAACCATTCACAACAAGTCCTAGGGTCAATCTTCTCAAATTCACAAATTTGCATTTTACTCTCATATGCCTCTATGGCATTTTTTGTTTCTTTTTATTTCTTTTGAAAACAACTTGGATTAGGTTTGATAAGTGCTAGGTAAGGTGTATGATGGTTGTCCAAACCTCTAAACAAAGTAGAGGAGCTTAGGGTAAAGTTTCACAAAAATAGCCATAGGCACATATGCCTTTTTCTTATTTAATTTCCTTTTATTTTATTTTAACTAGGAAGATGAAAAGAGGGGTGAGGTTTAGGGTTTAAGGTTGTTGCAAATACTAATAACAAGAAATCATAGCAATAGCACATGAATTACGCAAGATCACTATGTATCACACTTAATTTAATAAAAAAAAATTGTTAGTTCCAAAATTTGGAACTAGGGAAATTCATTTGTTTTGTTTTGAAATTTTTGGGATGTTACAGCGTCTCTGGAAGGTTTTCCGTATCGTGGCTCTCGGTACTGGGGTTTTCGCGACGAAGGCTATAAGTAGGCGGAAGGGCAGAGTCGGGGGGCTGACGAGGGGCCCACACCATAGGGCGGCGTGGGCCCCCCTCTGGCCGCGCGGCCCTGTGGTGTCGGCGCCTCGTCGCCCCACTTCGTAACCCCTTCGGTCTTCTGGAAGCTCCGTGGAAAAATAAGACCCTGGGCGTTGATTTCGTCCAATTCCGAGAATATTTCCTTTGTAGGATTTACGAAACCAAAAACAGCGAGAAAACAACGAACTCGCTCTTCGGCATCTCGTCAATAGGTTAGTGCCGGAAAATGCATAATAATGACATAAAGTCTGTATAAAACATGTGAGTATCATCATAAAAGTAGCATGGAACATAAGAAATTATAGATACGTTTGAGACGTATCACCTTCCAGAAGTCCGAAGAGGAGACGAAGAGGGGCGACCAGGCGGCCACACCCTAGGGGGGCGCGGCCCCACCCCTGGCCGCGCCGCCCTATGGGGTGGGCCCCTCGAGCGTCCCCCGACTCTGCCCCTTCGCCTATTTAATCTCTCCGTCGCGAAAACCCTAGTACCGAGAGCCACGATACGAGAAAACATACTGTGACGCCGCCGCCGCCAATCCCATCTCGGGGGATTCAGGAGATCGCCTCCGGCACCCTGCCGGAGAGGGGATTCATCACCGGAGGGCTCTACATCACCATGCCCGCCTCCGGACTGATGCGTGAGTAGTTCATCCTTGGACTATGGGTCCATAGCAGTAGCTAGATGGTTGTCTTCTCCTCTTGTGCTATCATGTTTAGATCTTGTGAGCTGCCTATCATGATCAAGATCATCTATTTGTAATGCTACATGTTGTGTTTGTTGGGATCCGATGAATATGGAATACTATGTCAAGTTGATTATTGATCTATCATATATGTGTTGTTTACGATCTTTCATGCTCTCCGTTGCTAGTAGAGGCTCTGGCCAAGTTGATACTTGTGACTCCAAGAGGGAGTATTTATGATCGATAGTGGGTTCATGTCTCCATTGAATCTTGGACAGTGACAGAAAGTTCTAAGGTTATGGATGTGCTGTTGCCACTAGGGATAAAACAACAATACTTTGTCTAAGGATATTTGTATTGTTTACATTACGCATAGTACTTAATGCAATTGTCTGTTGTTTGCAACTTAATACTGGAAGGGGTGCGGATGCTAACCCGAAGGTGGACTTTTTAGGCATAGATGCATGTCTGGATAGCGGTCTATGTTCTTTGTCGTAATGCCCTAAGTAAAACTCATAGTAGTCATCATGATATGTATGCGCATTGTTATGCCCTCTCTATTTGTCAATTGCCCAACTGTAATTTGTTCACCCAACATGCTATTTATCTTATTGGAGAGACACCACTAGTGAACTGTGGACCCCGGTCCATTCTTTTACATCTGAAATACAATCTACTGCAATCATTGTTCGCTGCTGTTCTTTGCAAACAAACATCATTCTCCACACCATACGTTTAATCCTTTGTTTACAGCAAGCCGGTGAGATTGACAACCTCACTGTTAAGTTGGGGCAAAGTATTTTGATTGTGTTGTGCAGATTCCACGTTGGTGCCGGAATCCCTGGTGTTGCGCCGCACTACACTCCTTCACCAACAACCTTCACGTGGCCTTCATCTCCTACTGGTTCGATAACCTTGGTTTCTTACTGAGGGAAAACTTGCCGCTGTACGCATCACACCTTCCTCTTGGGGTTCCCAATGGACGTGTGCTTCACGCTTTATCAGTGTGCAAAGCAATGTATGTAATAAGAAGATGGTGACTCTTTCATGATCAATGTTCTCAACCCCTTAATCTCACCCTTCATGTTGCTAGCCCCATCATATCCTTGTCCAGGAATTTGAGTGGGAGACAAATGATGATCTTTTAGCAAAGATATAATTGCAACCTTGAGAGACAATGAAGTAGTATCGGAAACATGAACTACTCCAAGGAACCTCTCACATATTCTTCCCAATTTATCCACATAACGCAAGCAAAGAGCAAGTTGTTCTTTGTGAGACATATCACTAGACTCGTCGGCTAGAATTGCATAGTGGTCACCATCAAGATCTTCAATGATTAGTCTAGTAGTTTCTATCGCACAACATTCAATAATGTCATGTTGTATCCTTTGACTATTCAAGATGCAATTTCCGGGAGCATTCTTCAAAACAACCTTATTGACTTCCTCATTACCATCCGCAAGCCACTTTAGTAGTTCAAGAAAATTTCCCCGGTTGGTTGATTCTTCACTCTCATCATGGCCACGGAATGCCAATCCTTGTTTCAAAAGAAATCTCAAGCATCTAAGAGAGTAAGTTAGCCTAGTCTTGTAAAGAAGCACATCCTTCTTAGACACCTTCATAAGAACATTATCAATTTTGGTGTTGGGTGCAACAAATAAGTTGTACTTCTCTTGAGCTTGGTTGTGAATGCTAGTAACACCACCCACATGCTTCTTAAATGATTTGGGTCTTTTCCAATTTCTAAAACCATCTTTAACAAAGGCATCTCCTCCGGGACCTCCATTGGCTCTCTCTTTGAACAAGAAACACACAAAGCAAAATGCTGCATCCTTTCCGATACTATATTCTAGCCAATTGTAGTGATGAAACCAAACACAATTAAAGTGCCCATTTTTTCCCTTCTTTTTTGTTGGCGGGAAAGCATGCTCATATGGTTGGCATGGACCTTTTAGGATATATCCTCTCCTAACATCATCTTGAATATTAACATCATAACTTGAAATAGGAATCCTTTCCCCCGGATCATGTGGACAAAAGTGAGCATCATATGACCTTGCATTTGGTTGTTGGGGTGAGGATGGGTGTGGTGTTGTATCTTCAATGTCAATCTCACTCTCAACATCGGATTCGACTTCTTCATCGTGAACAATATCGGATTGGACCGGAGATGCAATTTTCTTTGATGTTTGTTTCTGAAAAAGTAGCGCAATTTGGCTATTCCTCTTCATTTCTACACAATTGAAATATTTAAACATTACCAATTTAGTAATTTTATGTGTTCTTCTTAACATACAAACTAACAAAGTAACAGAGAATAGGCATACACAGGGACATACACGATACATTCATAGTTTCATACAGAGCAATAATGATACGGAGTAACGGAGAAATAGGCAAATACTCCGTAGCTGCAAATCAGAAAATGTTGCTCACCGGCCTCACGCTACTGCTACTGCTTGTGGTCTCGGCAGTTGGGAAGATCAGGGGCGGGCGGCGCTCGACGTTCAGAGTGGCGGCCGGCGACCGACGGCCGGCGGACGGCGGTCTCTGCGGACTGCGGCAGTGCGAGCGGGCGGGGCGAGCGAGCGCCGGGATGGGCAGAGTCGAGGGCGGGCGGGGCCAGCGGGCAGCGGCGGCGCCGGGGCTTGAGCGGCGGGCGGCGGCGGTCTGGGCGTGGCCGCGTGGGGATTGGGGAATCGCGACGGTCCTTGCCCTCGCTGGTTGTTGCCTCGACCGCTCGATCCACGATGCGTTCTCCAGGAATCGTCGAATCGGGCTTTTTTCCATGACATATTAATCAGGCCGGCAGAATTCTGGGTGGGCCACGGCCCCTCTGGCCCCCCGCTGCGTCCGCCAATGGGCCTGGCGGCACCAAAATTAGGGTTTCGAAGGGGCACAAACAGAGGAGATATGTGGGTATTTGTAGGGATTTTATGCGTGGAAAAGGGCACAAATTCGTTGCGATTTTCGTGGATTTTGGTTCACTATCGTTTCCGTATGCGAGATGGAATCCGGCCAGAGGTTGAAGATGCTTGGTGGGTCCCACTGTTAGCAGAAAAAAAGAAAAGAAAAAAAGGAGATAAGGAGTGGAGCTGCTATTGCGTGGCCGGTCGGCCGCTCGGCTTTGCGCGTACGCGCGTGCGTGGTTCCGGCTTGGCCGGCTGGACGCTCTTTCCTTTCTTTTCTAGTTTCTGATTTGTATTTTACATTTTCTAGTTTCAGTTTTAGGTGTCTAAATTTTAGAGAAACGAAATATAAAGATTTTGTAAAGATTAAGAGCATCTGCAGCCGCGTCCCCCAAAGCGTCCCCCAAACCGCGCCGGATTGAACGTTTGAGGGACGTGTTTTGTTCGTGCCGCCTTTGGGAGACGTCGCTCCTCAGCCGCGTCCCCCAACCGCCTCCCCCAAACATTTAAAATACTTCTTTTTGATTTTTTTATTTCAATTTCCACAAACTAATACATAATTTGGAACGTGGTTTACACAAAGACACAGTTTGGAACATGGTTTTCCACAAACTAATACATAGTTTGAACCGTTGTGGACACAAATATAAAATTTTGGCAAAGAAACTAAACCTAACTAGGCCGTGCATCGAAGGTTTCCTATGTTCGCTGCTAAGAAAGAACACTCGACGGCACACCCAGTCACCTAAACTGGAAAATCCAGCGGGAGGATGGTGCCTTTGTTGGTTCTACCGAGGAGGCGAACATCCAGAAACCTCCGTGCACGTGTTCGCTGCGAAGAAAGAACACTCAGTCGTCCTCCTCGTCGGTGTTGTCGCCCTGGTAGTCCCGGCGGCACCGCGTCTCGTCGAAGACCTTGACGCTCATGTCCCTGTCGCCGAAGTAGGAGAACAGGAGGATGAAGCCGGCTTGGAGGCTGTGATGCCGCGCGGGTCGCCCTTGAGGACGAGGACGAACTCGAACCGCACGTCCGGCTCCACGTCCATCTCCGACGATGATGAAGCCGGCGGCGTGGAAGGCGACGGCGAGCGTTCAGCTCTACCGCGGCCACGACCACGACCACGACCACGGCCGCGAGGTCGGCCTCCGCCTCTACCGGACATAGCGTCGAGTCTTGTTGAGATGGTGGCGGCTAGGGTTTGGGAGAGAGGCGCTAGGGTTTGTGTGTGAGAGGGACGATGAGAGGCGGCCCTTTTATAGGCCGGAGGGAGGCGGAGGAGCGGTTGCGCGCATTAACGCCGGCACACAGAGCTAGGCGCGACGGGACGCGTCGCTGCGTCGCTGCGGGAACTGCACCGTCGCTGCGTCGCTGCGGGAACTGCACCGCCAATAACTTCCGTCGCGAGGTAGGCGACTGTTAGGTTAAAAATTTATTGTGCCGCTGACGAGTCGGCCCCGCCACTCCCCGCCCCGCTTTTCGTTGTGTCCGGCGTCCCCGGTGCGTCCCCTGTGGGACGGGGATGGGCTCGGGGCGCCGGACACCGTATGGAGGCGCGACGGACAAAAATGGGCTTTGGGGGACGCGGCTGGAACGGTTTTTTTGTCCGGCACGCCCCAAATCCCTTTGGGGACGCTTTGGGAGACGCGGCTGGAGATGCTCTAATGTACAGTGTGTGAACAATATGGAACACTATTTCAGTCCAAACAAGCACATAGTATATACAATTTGTGCATTTAGCCTAATAGACTATTAGCAAAATCTAGAAATATAATTTTTATTTCATAAAATCAAGCAATTAAAATATTTCCCGAAAATTGAAACCTTTTGCAGATTTTATTTCAACATAGATTTGGATATTGAAGTCGAAACGACTCAATTAACTTCATAAAACTAATTTTGGTCAAAGACCAAATTACAAAAATGTTATTATGCATATAATGACTTATATGGCTATTGAGCAAAAGTAAAAATAGGCTTTGAGTTCTTTTGGGTAAAACAAGTTTGTCAACATTTTGAAAACTAAACCTTCAGATATTTTCTTGTAGAGCCATTTGGCAAACTTTCAAAATGACTTTATGTTTAAAGAAAAAACCAAAATCGAATAGTTTGAAACCCACTTCACAAGGTTAAGAAAACAATTATATTTTTTTTTATTTCTTCTAAAATCTAAATAAGATATAGAATATGAATTATATTTTCTCCTTTGAATCAAGTCCTCAAATGTTTCTTTTCATTCATAATTTTCAACAAAGTCAAGCAATTCAATCAACTTAAATTATTAATTTTTACATTCCAAAATTTGGAAATTTTGACATGTTAGATGAACTCACTCCTTTCCACGTATACATTTGATACATCATTGGATGGCATGCTACTTCATGCGAATACCCTATGTTCAATCAGGTACATCGACCAAGACGCAAGCCATGGAGACCAAGCCAATGGAGAGGGAGCTGGAAATGAAGAAGATGGAGCTACATCGCCCCAGCCGGAACTTCCGCCCCCCAGGACCGGAACTTCCGGCCAGATGCCTCCCAGATGCCTTCCAGCGTCCAGGAAAAAGGATCCAGCCGGAACTTCTGTAATATCCCAGGTTTAGAGGCAAGAAAAAGAGAGAACACGAGAGTGTGCACTGCATTCATGCATAGAAAATCCGGGGGATTTTCGCGCGTTCATCTAAAACACAAAGTGATCGAGGTTTCTCTTGTGTCGATGGAATTGATGTGTGGCATCCACACAAGTGCGATAAATTTCGACATGACCTTTGTTGATTTATTATATTTTCAAGGGAAGCAGTTTGAATTCGAATTCAAATATGGAAGACAGAGTTCAAACAAGATCTTGAATTGGAATTTGAATTCTAAACAATTATATAAATGCAAAGTAACAATAAATATAAATGAGAAACAAATATTACAAATAACAGTTCACATAAATATTATTACAACACTTATTATAATATTACAAGTTACACAAGAAATATGAGAATACAAAATGGAAAAATTACAAAATAATGAAAAGAAAACCCTAAGACTAAATCTTCATCTTCTCAATCCTTAGTCTTCATTTACTGCAATAAGAGAAACAAAACAAAGACAAAAGGAAAACAAAGTGTGTTATGGTTAAAATGTCGCCATCATCACAGATGAGGCATTTTGATATTGGAACTCGACTACTAGATATTAGAAACTTGTCCTAATATCTAAGTTGTGGATTAGAGGGATCAATTTCAGTTATAGGCAACTTTGGGAATTATATATCATCTCTGGATCATAAGAGGGACCAATGGATCATTCTGTATCATTATGAACAGTAAGAAAATAGGCAACAGGGACAAGTGACAATATTTGATCCATGTCAAATAAGAGAAAAGGGCAACAATATTTGATCCACTTATTTTAGGCAACAAAGGCGACCAATTAATCCCTCTAACCTAGCCAAGTTCCTATTTAATCAAGCCCACATGATTTAAATAAAGTAATTCACCATTGACATTAGATGGTCAAGATGAATGATCATTAGCCACACAATTTAATCCCACAGATTATAATGCAAAGCTCACATGTAGCAGCCCATGAGAATTAACACTTGGCAGTACCAAAATAAGGCAAAGCATGGTCAGGCAAGGGATAAGATCAACCTGAGATACCTTGCACAAGAGGAAAAGCAAACCAACATGGGAACTTGTACAATCAGATGATGTCATCTGCAAGCAGCACAGTCACAACATGCACACTGTGTGCTGTCACACACACAGCCAACAGCCCAGCACTACAAAAGCAAAGCAGCAGCCCAGCTAGTACCATGTGGTGCATACACCGACAAACCATTCACGAAGTTCATCTCACACCTCGGCACACTATCCGGCAAAAGCAAGAACACATCAGCGGTATCTTGTTTTGTTCCACATAAATATGAGCCAAATAGCGAGATCGGGAAGCTAGGAGGAGGAGGCTACAACAAGTAGGTCGATCGGATTATGAGGAACAAGCATGCCACAAGAAGAAGATCAATCCACAGTCCAGAAGGTCAAGATCTACACAAACAGAAGGTTGATCCAACAACTTAATAAAAGCATGTGTTCTTAGCCTTTGCATCCTGGGGAAAATAAAAGGGTAATATGCATAGGAAGCAGATCCATCTACCCTTCAACTAAGTTTTCACTTAGAAGGATTGGAAGGATTTGTTTTCTCTCAGATCTGCATAGTGGTGCTATGCAATAATCATCACAGAGAAATTATAAAGCCACACTTTAGTATATGTTCTTATCCAATATTTTTGCCTCAGCCTTTGCATCATAGGCTAAGCCAAGATATCAAGCATAAGATCTGTTCTTATCAAGTAATAGCTATTAAGAGAGAGACCATCCGTGAGGGCAACAAGATCCCTAAGTAAAAGCCACCAAGTAATAAAGTCGATGAATCCGGTAGCACACTTACTTTGAACAACCACATGCAAATAATTGATATTCCAAACTTATAAATGATCGGTGGATCCTTAGATCCTTTGGATCCAACTGACAAGGCCCCAAGACTCATGTTATAACCAATCATAGGAACATAAGTATAATTTAAGCATGTGAAGCATCCAATTAAGCCATCAAGTAAATTGCCAAGTCAAGCATCAAGTAAATAATCCATCCTTTCGGTAAAAACAACACCATCAGTGCACATGCCTGGATGATTAATCATCCAATTAGAGGCATCACAATAATTATTAAGCAAGGATATGTGCTTACCAATTTAAGCTAGCACCAGATATATCCATGAACCAGACAGTATTTCCCTTGTACCACCACATACATATAAAGGATATGTCACACACAAGATTATCACATGATCATTGAATCGTCTAAATCCTACAGCAATGCCATCAGAAATCACTAACAGGCAATACCATCACATGTGTCGTGATGAACAAATCATCCAAACGGGGCACCACACCTATATATCCACGATAGAGCAACCAAATCCATATATACAAACTTAGGGAATTACTTGGGGTCTAGGAATTCTTCTCAGGCCAACCAAGTAGTATCCTAGCAGTAGAAAAGCCACACTAGCATATAAACAAGATCACACACAAACTCCAAGTGGCTTGATACCAACATATTACAGACAGCCATCAGCTAACTGAATCAAGACAACCAAATTTAACTCCAGTACAACATTACCAGGGGCATTGTATGCCCATCATTAATGCAACACAATCACACATAAATGGCAGTTTTTGATGCACACCACATTGTAATCATAGACAGAGAGGGCGGAGGTATAGCTCACGGTGAGTGGAGTAGAGAGTTGATGCGGTAGGCGATGCCGGGGTTGCGTCGGCGACACCGTCCAACCGGCGTCGAGGATGAAGTAGTCACCACCATGTCGTTCCCACCACCACAAATCATCACAGATACCAGTACAACCATGCAATAGCAGCGGACGAGGCGCCGGGGTTGCAGCCATTACCGTCCAGCCGGCGTCAAGGTCGGAGTCGAGGTAAACGCATCAGCAGCCACCACAGCAGCATCATAGCACCACGAGCCCGAGCCATGGCTAGGGTTTCCTCACGGGCGGGCGCGTTTGAGCGCGGAGAATCAGCGGGAGGCACGGCGGAGTTGAATCGCGCCGGCGGCGAGCCGAGCCGAGGCGGGCTAGGGTTAGCCGCGGGGGTGAGCGCGAGCGCTAGGGAGCGTCGCGGTGAGGTAGAGCTAGTGGAGGAGAGCGAGGAGCAGCGACGGAGCTGAACCAGACGAGCGAGGGCGGCGGAGGCGGTCGGCAGCGGCCGGGGGAACGGCAGACGGCGGCACGGGCGTATCGCCAGGAAGGGGATCGCGAGGAGGCCATATCGTGTATGTGAGTGCTAGTGAGATAAGAGAGAACGACTGAGAGAGATACCTGGTGAGCAGGTTTGTACGTGTACGTATACTCGATCCTTGATCGTGTGTATGTACGAGTTGTTGCTACTGGAATCAATCAGCTTTAGCCCAACATATGATCCACTAGTGTATGCGTGTATGCCAATTAGCTCAATCAACTCTAAGCCTAATAATTAATCCAGGAAATGAATACGTGTATTTCTAACTAAGTTAATCAAATTAGAACATGTACCATACTTGTATTAGCGCATTTATGTGTGCCTATCTTTGGAGATTAAGTAGTAATACTTAACAATA
Source organism: Lolium rigidum (assembly GCF_022539505.1). Taxonomy (NCBI): domain Eukaryota; kingdom Viridiplantae; phylum Streptophyta; class Magnoliopsida; order Poales; family Poaceae; genus Lolium; species Lolium rigidum. The sequence goes on from NC_061511.1 coordinate 248,043,398, forward strand.
AATATGGGTGACTTCTGATCTCAAAATGTTAGGAACATTGTTAAACCAAGTTAATCATTATATTTAAGTTTTAAGGATTATAATCCAAGTCTAATTACTTTTAAATTCCTAGAAAAATATTTCCAAGAAATAAATGTCAAATAGAATTTCCAAATGTTTGGAATATTATTTCAAAACCATGTAATAAATGTTTTTATTATGATTTGAACATGATTTACAAATATTAGTATTTGATTACTAATCAAATAAAGATCTTATAAAAAAATCATTAAAGTAAGTAATCAACATGAGTTAATCATGAATGCTACTCTAGCACTAACTTATATTTTTAATGAATATTTTCTTTCACTGAAGTTAGTTAATTAAATCTCAAATACTTAAAAAAAAACTTTAGCAAATTTAAATCTTAAAACAAATTAATTCCTTTAACCTAAATATGCTATGATTTGTTATAACTTCACTTTCTAAAATAAATAATAAAAGTTTGCACTCCCATGTAAAGACACAAAACTTTAACAACACTTTAAGTTATCCTCTTAAACATCTTTGAGCCAAATGAATTTGTTTGACTTACTTTGCATCGACATGTTTGATACTTACAAGTAGGATCTTTATGGTTTGATATTAAGTAGAAGGTCATAGATAGAGTGATGTGTTACTTGCGAGATACCAATTATGAGTCCAAAGTTAAATCTTATCCTAGGAATTAATCATACTTTGTTAGTGGAGTCATTCCATATATGGTATAAGGTTATGAGAATGATACCTAACCAAATAACCATTAACCATCATACCTTAGTAGAACCATGGAGACCAATCCTAGTACCAACCTTGTGTAACAATTCATATCACATGCTCCTATTCCACTGAACCCTATTCAGGAAGTGATAAACCATCTAGTTTAGAAGACATTAAGCATTACTTAGTGAAGCAATTGTGAAGTCATAGTAAACCCTAACTCATGGCAACACCTTGACCATCATTCTTTGATATGATAACCATAATCAACCATAGTAATAAACACTGCTAATACTTGTTGCATATAGACCAATTCTATTTAAGAACCCAACTAGTTCCTATTAGAGAACTAAATGAATCCAATAGTAAACCCTAGAAAGCCATAGCTCCTATGTATAGCAGTTCATATTCTTATTTAACTCTGTTCTTCAAAAGTTATTCTTTTGAAGTATAAATGTCAATCAAACCTTAGAAGCCCTAATCCTTCTTTGAAATACTAATTATTTCTTAAACAACATGTTCTTCAAAAGTTATTCTTTTGAAGTATAATACAAGTAATCATCAACCATGTTCTATAGAACTTAAAATTGACAAGCTGTTCTCTACATATTATTCCATCACTATTCTTTATGTGTATGATTGTTATGATGTCTTATATCACTTGATTATGATGACTAATATAACCAAACCCTAATAAGAACCTTGTTTGAGAACCATTCTAAAAGCGCAACCAACCCTAAAGAAATCTTTACAACTCATCAATCTTAAATCATCGGGATCAGGTTACACTCGGGACGATTGCATCTCATACTATGCATTATAGCATCTTTGCCAGTTCTTTAAACATTGTCCTTACCGGACGATGATGGTATTTCAGCATTTGGAGTTCTCACGTATCGAAGCTTTTGCCTGCATAATCTTGCGGTCAAGAAAGGCAAGTTCATCACTTGCTCATGTCATTTGAGTATTTTTACCAAATTACTTGCAAAGTACTATGTTTATCACTATTGCATAAAAAGCAAAACCACTATTTTCATAACTATGAATATGACTATGTGGTGGGCAATGGAACCATGGATTGTGTTGATATGGTGGAGGTTCCATTGCAAGGGTTTATATCCATCTAGGATTAAACAACAAATGTCGCCGAGTGATTCTTGTGCTGTAATACCCGTGTTAACCATAAGATGCGGAGTGGGACGGAATAGTCAATTGTATTTCCACCTCTTGTACATCAACGGATGCGCTTTACCGTAGACCCTTGATCCAAGAGAGGACAAGTGGTACCCTTGATCCAAGAGAGGACAAGTGGTAGGGTGGGGGTCCCGATAAAGTCCCCACGGTAATTGCGGTCTATGATGGGTTGCGGCTGCCGGCGAAGGAGTTCATGGTAGAGACCCGAGCTGTTGTCGTGGTCGGGGTCCATCCTTAATTGGAGTAAGAGGACCGGCGAGGACCCGGGGTCGGGGTTTGCAACAACGGGTGGGTGTATGAGGCAGCGGAGGAATATGATTGGCTATGACCTTATACGGGCCTCACACCATAGGAAGTGTGGACAAGCACTGCAGCTTGGTTGGCACCAAGGTTAAGATCTCTTATGGGTAAAGCAACACACCTCTGCGAGTGTAAAGAATCGTGACTCGTCACTCCTCGTTCCGGGATATGGAGCTGCGAACGCGGCCGGAAAGGAGCTCCATGAAGTTCTAGTAAACCGGTGAAGGCTGACGGACATAGTTCTTCGAATAAAAGCAACCTTTTGAAGAAATGATTATGAAAACCTGCATTGGTATTAGACTTTACGGTCTAATGCCGTAGCTAGTGCATTAAACACCTCTTTCCTATAATGAACTTGTTGAGTACGCTCGTACTCATCCCACTCTTAAATCCCCTGCTTAGATCAAGGCACCGAAGGAGAAACTACCGTGGAACTCGAAGACAGAGGAGTCAACTGCAACAAGAGGAAGAATACAATCAAAGAAGTTAATGGAGTCAACCCCTGCATCAGCTATTATGGAAACCTAGACTAGTAATAGAAGGGAACCTTTCCCTAATCCTAGCACCTAAGTAGCTAGAATTCTATAGCAAGCCTAGTACCTCTTAAACTGGAGTTAGCAATAAGATAGACTACGAGTCGTTCTTCTGGAGCTTTATTTGAAGTTTTACCTCACTGTAAAGTAGGAGGCTATGTTGATCTTATGTAAACAGTTCGTGTGTACTTCTATAGACATACCTTGAACTCACATATGTTTACGTTGTACCACTCGAGAGATGTAATATGAGTGGAACGGTGTTTCACTTGTGTTATGTCAACGACTTGTGTACTACACCATGCGAGTGGTACTGCTTGGGTCATCACAGCTGGTATCAGAGCAAATGCTTTGACCCTAGGATTAAAACCCTTTAAAGGAGACCTATAGGTTTGGTAGTGTCTATAGGAAGTAGTCTTAGCTAAGTCAACTATGCTAAACCAACTATTCTTTTGACTTGAGATGGGTATTCACTTGAGAATAATCCTGACACACTTGAGTCAATTCTTCTTATCTATCTTTCTTAAGTTAAATTAGTTAGTGATCTTGCTTCATTCCAAACAAATAGAACACCATTGGAGTTTAAGATAATGGGTGGTAGTAGACCACAGTTGGTATACAACACATGGTAGTCCAAAGAGAGGATACAACCATAAGGAAGATATCCTATTGGAAGATGTATACCAAGTCATGTTAAGTAAGAGTCATTTAAAATGTCAAATGACTGATGTTAAGTAAGGGAGATAAGTTATATAAGGTAGTATATACCTATGATGAGTCAATCATAGGAGGTAAGGAAGAGTGATAGGAGTATTTAAGTCTACTTTTCATGGTAGAGTTGGTAATCATATATGATTCACTTGAGAATCAATATGTGATGGAGTAGAACATCATAAGTATGATAACAAAAGTATGATGAGGAGTAGGATTTAAGGAATAGTTCGAAAGCTTAGGCCTTAGAATCCTAATAACTGTACCAAGTATGTTAGAACCATGGTCCTTAATTTAAAGAAGGCTTATTTAGAGCATATCACATTGAGAAATCCGAGAGTTATTGGTGGTATATTCTAAACAATCATGTGTTTAGAATAGACATGTTAGAACTAATTGTATTATAGGAAGTAGTCCTCAATAGCACCTATATATGGGATACTATTTTGTTAGTACTTCCAAAGAAAACTAGGTTAATTTCAACTATCCCAAGCCATTTTGTTTCAAGATTATCTCATTGCAAATGTGCAATTAAGACAAATGTTGAGACAAATAGTAGAAATTCACGTATTTGTGCTAAGTATCACAACCTAAACCTATCTTATGTGGTGTTATATACTACACATCTGATCCTGATGTTTAGGGATGTCTTACCCAACTATTATATTCAGGCATATAAGGATGTGTATTATAAGCACAAAGCTGGATTTTCTTGGATTTTATTGGATTTTCATTGATTTACTAGATCCATACATGAAGTTTGACTTTGATATGCAAATGCATGTTGCAATATCAAGCTCTTACTTGATGTTATAGGTCTAGAGGGTAAAGGTATTCGTGTGAGGAAGTGACGAATTCTGAAGTTTTTGAAGACAAAATGAAGGTTCACTTGAAGAAGGAAGTAAAAATTGTGGGAAGCAACCACAACAATCTGAAGGAAGGACCAATTAAAACTCATTTCTATCCTTAATCGAGGAGTATTTCAACATGGAAGTATCACGGAAGTGAGAAAAATAGTGAATATGGAGTAGTAGAAGTAGAGCTGTATTCATTCTGGAAGAAGGGAATGCAAGTGAAGTCACTTACAATACTATTTTCATAGTGTCAACAAGTGGTTTTCTTGCAAAACAAACCCTGGAAGAAGGAAAATAGACAAGTGAAGTCATAGCTGGTATAATAAGACCGCAGCTGATATAGGATAATCATGAAGAGAAAGTATGTGAAGTGAGGTATATCTTAACTAAAACTATAAAAGTAGCCACAACTGGTAGGTAGATATTGACTAGAACCATAACATAGCCATAGCTGGTATCCAATAAGCCACATCCGGTATTAGGTAGTCTGCAGCTGGTACCAGATAGCCCACAACCTGAACATTTCTTTACCCTAAAAGAAAGGGGGATTCCGCAGCTAGTATTCCACAGCTGGTATCTCGTAGTTGGTAAATATTTAGTCGGAGGATTCATAATGGATACCCACAACTGTGTGGATACACCGCAAAGAATTCTTCGTGAGACTTTAGAAAGGTACGAAATATAAACCAGACTTAAACCAACTACCTAACCTTGGAGTTTAATGATTAGAAGAAAGGAAGTTGGAAGATCATTAGTAAACTCCAAGGGGGAGAGGAAGGCTGAATGAGAAGTATTAAGATATAATATTTGGAGTATGATGGACCAAGAAGAAGGTCTGAACTGAGAGGAAGTCCGTTCCTATTTTCATAAGATTGGTGGAAGTATCCATATAATAGTACTCTCAGGAGGTTGTCAGACCAGAAGCCGAGGTTCATAACTCGAGGAAGCAAGAGTAGATTCTAAAGTAAGTGGGTAATTGTAACTACTCGAAATCAAGAGATCTCAAGTAAGTCTAAGATAATGAAGTTGATTGAAGAAGATGTCGAAGGACAATCAAGGCTTAAGAAGGCTTAAAGAAGAAGGGTTTGACCATACCAAAACTAATTATTATTAGAAAGATTCCCTTTCATGGAACCTAAAGAAACCAAAATGAAGATAACTAGTATAAACTAGAAGCCATGATGGGATGGACTAAATGAGTCTAATCCATTCGTAGGACTAAACAACCAGGACCATGCCTATTGAAAATACCTTACGAAGTACCATTACTTTCGTTATGGTAGTAAGGGACAACAATACCTTACTTTAAACCAATCCTTTAGAATTAAGGTTTGGATATCGCAGCTGGTACACCATAGTGCCATATTACACCGCAGCTGGATTACCGTAGCTGGTAGAACCAAGTTTTTGGGTACCCAGATAGGAAGCTATCACCACAACCTTTAGTAAAGCCCATTAGCATAAGAAGCTGTCCTAATCCAAGGATCTTTGAAGAATAAGACTAGAAGTTTCGAATGTTAGAAGGAAATCCTAGAATTAAAAAGAAGTATCAGTGCCAGACATCAGAAGACTACAGGAAGAATATGAATAAGGGATATATCCAATTATATCTAATGAGATCAACATGGAGCTTGAAAGAGATCGTGATCGGTTCAAGTCAGTTCCACATTCCGAAACGTGAGAGCGTTCGAACTTCGGGACGAAGTTCAGTTTAAGGGGGAGAGGCTGTAATATCCCAGGTTTAGAGGCAAGAAAAAGAGAGCACGAGAGTGTGCACTTGCATTCATGCATAGAAAATCCGGGGATTTTCGCGCGTTCATCTAAAACACAAAGTGATCGAGGTTTCTCTTGTGTCGATGGAATTGATGTGTGGCATCCACACAAGTGCGATAAATTTCGACATGACCTTTGTTGATTTATTATATTTTCAAGGGAAGCGAGTTTGAATTCGAATTCAAATATGGAAGACAGAGTTCAAACAAGATCTTGAATTGGAATTTGAATTCTAAACAATTATATAAATGCAAAGTAACAATAAATATAAATGAGAAACAAATATTACAAATAACGAGTTCACATAAATATTATTACAACACTTATTATAATATTACAAGTTACACAAGAAATATGAGAATACAAAATGGAAAAATTACAAAATAATGAAAAGAAAACCCTAAGACTAAATCTTCATCTTCTCAATCCTTAGTCTTCATTTACTGCAATAAGAGAAACAAAACAAAGACAAAAGGAAAACAAAGTGTGTTATGGTTAAAATGTCGCCATCATCACGGATGAGGCATTTTGATATTGGAACTTCGACTACTAGATATTAGAAACTTGTCCTAATATCTAAGTTGTGGATTAGAGGGATCAATTTCAGTTATAGGCAACTTTGGGAATTATATATCATCTCTGGATCATAAGAGGGACCAATGGATCATTCTGTATCATTATGAACAGTAAGAAAATAGGCAACAGGGACAAGTGACAATATTTGATCCATGTCAAATAAGAGAAAAGGGCAACAATATTTGATCCACTTATTTTAGGCAACAAAGGCGACCAATTAATCCCTCTAACCTAGCCAAGTTCCTATTTAAGCAAGCCCACATGATTTAAATAAAGTAATTCACCATTGACATTAGATGGTCAAGATGAATGATCATTAGCCACACAATTTAATCCCACAGATTATAATGCAAAGCTCACATGTAGCAGCCCATGAGAATTAACACTTGGCAGTACCAAAATAAGGCAAAGCATGGTCAGGCAAGGGATAAGATCAACCTTGAGATACCTTGCACAAGAGGAAAAGCAAACCAACATGGGAACTTGTACAATCGGATGATGTCATCCGCAAGCGACACTGATCACAACATGCACACTGTGTGCTTGTCACACACACGACCAACGACCCAGCACTACAAAAGCAAAGCGAGCGGCCAGTACGTACCATGTGGTGCATACACCGAGCAAACCATTCCTGAAGTTCATCTCACACCTCAGCACACTATCCAGCAAAAGCAAGAACACATCAGCAGTATCTTGTTTTGTTCCACATAAATATGAGCCAAATAGCAGATCAGGAAGCTAGGAGGAGGAGGCTACAACAAGTAGGTCGATCAGATTATGAGGAACAAGCATGCCACAAGAAGAAGATCAATCCACAGTCCAGAAGGTCAAGATCTACACAAACAGAAGGTTGATCCAACAACTTAATAAAAGCATGTGTTCTTAGCCTTTGCATCCTGGGGAAAATAAAAGGGTAATATGCATAGGAAGCGAGATCCATCTACCCTTCAACTAAGTTTTCACTTAGAAGGATTGGAAGGATTTGTTTTCTCTCAGATCTGCATAGTGGTGCTATGCAATAATCATCACAGAGAAATTATAAAGCCACACTTTAGTATATGTTCTTATCCAATATTTTTGCCTCAGCCTTTGCATCATAGGCTAAGCCAAGATATCAAGCATAAGATCTGTTCTTATCAAGTAATAGCTATTAAGAGAGAGACCATCTGTGAGGGCAACAAGATCCCTAAGTAAAAGCCACCAAGTAATAAAGTCGATGAATCTGGTAGCACACTTACTTTGAACAACCACATGCAAATAATTGATATTCCAAACTTATAAATGATCAGTGGATCCTTAGATCCTTTGGATCCAGCAGCAAGGCCCCAAGACTCATGTTATAACCAATCATAGGAACATAAGTATAATTTAAGCATGTGAAGCATCCAATTAAGCCATCAAGTAAATTGCCAAGTCAAGCATCAAGTAAATAATCCATCCTTTCAGTAAAAACAACACCATCAGTGCACATGCCTGGATGATTAATCATCCAATTAGAGGCATCACAATAATTATTAAGCAAGGATATGTGCTTACCAATTTAAGCTAGCACCAGATATATCCATGAACCAGACAGTATTTCCCTTGTACCACCACATACATATAAAGGATATGTCACACACAAGATTATCACATGATCATTGAATCGTCTAAATCCTACAGCAATGCCATCAGAAATCACTAACAGGCAATACCATCACATGTGTCGTGATGAACAAATCATCCAAACAGGGGCACCACACCTATATATCCACGATAGAGCAACCAAATCCATATATACAAACTTAGGGAATTACTTGGGGTCTAGGAATTCTTCTCAGGCCAACCAAGTAGTATCCTAGCAGTAGAAAAGCCACACTAGCATATAAACAAGATCACACACAAACTCCAAGTGGCTTGATACCAACATATTACAGACAGCCATCAGCTAACTGAATCAAGACAACCAAATTTAACTCCAGTACAACATTACCAGGGGCATTGTATGCCCATCATTAATGCAACACAATCACACATAAATGGCAGTTTTTGATGCACACCACATTGTAATCATAGACAGAGAGGGCAGAGGTATAGCTCACAGTGAGTGGAGTAGAGAGTTGATGCAGTAGGCGATGCCGGGGTTGCGTCGGCGACACCGTCCAACCGGCGTCGAGGATGAAGTAGTCACCACCATGTCGTTCCCACCACCACAAATCATCACAGATACCAGTACAACCATGCAATAGCAGCGGACGAGGCGCCGGGGTTGCAGCCATTACCGTCCAGCCGGCGTCAAGGTCGGAGTCGAGGTAAACGCATCAGCAGCCACCACAGCAGCATCATAGCACCACGAGCCCGAGCCATGGCTAGGGTTTCCTCACGGGCGGGCGCGTTTGAGCGCGGAGAATCAGCAGGAGGCACAGCGGAGTTGAATCGCGCCGGCGGCGAGCCGAACCGAGGCGGGCTAGGGTTAGCCGCGGGGGTGAGCGCGAGCGCTAGGGAGCGTCGCGGTGAGGTAGAGCTAGTGGAGGAGAGCGAGGAGCAGCGACGGAGCTGAACCGACGAGCAGAGGCGGCGGAGGCGGTCGGCAGCGGCCGGGGGAACGGCAGACGGCGGCACGGGCGTATCGCCAGGAAGGGGATCGCGAGGAGGCCATATCGTGTATGTGAGTGCTAGTGAGATAAGAGAGAACGACTGAGAGAGATACCTGGTGAGCAGGTTTGTACGTGTACGTATACTCGATCCTTGATCGTGTGTGTGTACGAGTTGTTGCTACTGGAATCAATCAGCTTTAGCCCAACATATGATCCACTAGTGTATGCGTGTATGCCAATTAGCTCAATCAACTCTAAGCCTAATAATTAATCCAGGAAATGAATACGTGTATTTCTAACTAAGTTAATCAAATTAGAACATGTACCATACTTGTATTAGCGCATTTATGTGTGCCTATCTTTGGAGATTAAGTAGTAATACTTAACAATAAATATGGGTGACTTCTGATCTCAAAATGTTAGGAACATTGTTAAACCAAGTTAATCATTATATTTAAGTTTTAAGGATTATAATCCAAGTCTAATTACTTTTAAATTCCTAGAAAAATATTTCCAAGAAATAAATGTCAAATAGAATTTCCAAATGTTTGGAATATTATTTCAAAACCATGTAATAAATGTTTTTATTATGATTTGAACATGATTTACAAATATTAGTATTTGATTACTAATCAAATAAAGATCTTATAAAAAAATCATTAAAGTAAGTAATCAACATGAGTTAATCATGAATGCTACTCTAGCACTAACTTATATTTTTAATGAATATTTTCTTTCACTGAAGTTAGTTAATTAAATCTCAAATACTTAAAAAAAAACTTTAGCAAATTTAAATCTTAAAACAAATTAATTCCTTTAACCTAAATATGCTATGATTTGTTATAACTTCACTTTCTAAAATAAATAATAAAAGTTTGCACTCCCATGTAAAGACACAAAACTTTAACAACACTTTAAGTTATCCTCTTAAACATCTTTGAGCCAAATGAATTTGTTTGACTTACTTTGCATCGACATGTTTGATACTTACAAGTAGGATCTTTATGGTTTGATATTAAGTAGAAGGTCATAGATAGAGTGATGTGTTACTTGCAGATACCAATTATGAGTCCAAAGTTAAATCTTATCCTAGGAATTAATCATACTTTGTTAGTGGAGTCATTCCATATATGGTATAAGGTTATGAGAATGATACCTAACCAAATAACCATTAACCATCATACCTTAGTAGAACCATGGAGACCAATCCTAGTACCAACCTTGTGTAACAATTCATATCACATGCTCCTATTCCACTGAACCCTATTCAGGAAGTGATAAACCATCTAGTTTAGAAGACATTAAGCATTACTTAGTGAAGCAATTGTGAAGTCATAGTAAACCCTAACTCATGGCAACACCTTGACCATCATTCTTTGATATGATAACCATAATCAACCATAGTAATAAACCTGCTAATACTTGTTGCATATAGACCAATTCTATTTAAGAACCCAACTAGTTCCTATTAGAGAACTAAATGAATCCAATAGTAAACCCTAGAAAGCCATAGCTCCTATGTATAGCAGTTCATATTCTTATTTAACCTGTTCTTCAAAAGTTATTCTTTTGAAGTATAAATGTCAATCAAACCTTAGAAGCCCTAATCCTTCTTTGAAATACTAATTATTTCTTAAACAACATGTTCTTCAAAAGTTATTCTTTTGAAGTATAATACAAGTAATCATCAACCATGTTCTATAGAACTTAAAATTGACAACTGTTCTCTACATATTATTCCATCACTATTCTTTATGTGTATGATTGTTATGATGTCTTATATCACTTGATTATGATGACTAATATAACCAAACCCTAATAAGAACCTTGTTTGAGAACCATTCTAAAAGCGCAACCAACCCTAAAGAAATCTTTACAACTCATCAATCTTAAATCATCGGGATCAGGTTACACTCGGGACGATTGCATCTCATACTATGCATTATAGCATCTTTGCCAGTTCTTTAAACATTGTCCTTACCGGACGATGATGGTATTTCAGCATTTGGAGTTCTCACGTATCGAAGCTTTTGCCTGCATAATCTTGCAGTCAAGAAAGGCAAGTTCATCACTTGCTCATGTCATTTGAGTATTTTTACCAAATTACTTGCAAAGTACTATGTTTATCACTATTGCATAAAAAGCAAAACCACTATTTTCATAACTATGAATATGACTATGTGGTGGGCAATGGAACCATGGATTGTGTTGATATGGTGGAGGTTCCATTGCAAGGGTTTATATCCATCTAGGATTAAACAACAAATGTCGCCGATGATTCTTGTGCCGTAATACCCGTGTTAACCATAAGATCTGGAGTGGGACGGAATAGTCAATTGTATTTCCACCTCTTGTACATCAACGGATGCGCTTTACCGTAGACCCTTGATCCAAGAGAGGACAAGTGGTACCCTTGATCCAAGAGAGGACAAGTGGTAGGGTGGGGGTCCCGATAAAGTCCCCACGGTAATTGCGGTCTATGATGGGTTGCAGCTGCCGGCGAAGGAGTTCATGGTAGAGACCTGAACTGTTGTCGTGGTCGGGGTCCATCCTTAATTGGAGTAAGAGGACCGGCGAGGACCCAGGGTCGGGGTTTGCAACAACGGGTGGGTGTATGAGGCAGCGGAGGAATATGATTGGCTATGACCTTATACCGGGCCTCACACCATAGGAAGTGTGGACAAGCCTGCAGCTTGGTTGGCACCAAGGTTAAGATCTCTTATGGGTAAAGCAACACACCTCTCGCGAGTGTAAAGAATCGTGACTCGTCACTCCCTGTTCGGGATATGGAACTCGCGAACGCGGCCGGAAAGGAGCTCCATGAAGTTCTAGTAAACCGGTGAAGGCCGACGGACATAGTTCTTCCGAATAAAAGCAACCTTTTGAAGAAATGATTATGAAAACCTGCATTGGTATTAGACTTTCTGGTCTAATGCCGTAGCTAGTGCATTAAACACCTCTTTCCTATAATGAACTTGTTGAGTACGCTCGTACTCATCCCACTCTTAAATCCCCTGCTTAGATCAAGGCACCGAAGGAGAAACTACCGTGGAACTCGAAGACAGAGGAGTCAACTGCAACAAGAGGAAGAATACAATCAAAGAAGTTAATGGAGTCAACCCCTGCATCAGCTATTATGGAAACCTAGACTAGTAATAGAAGGGAACCTTTCCCTAATCCTAGCACCTAAGTAGCTAGAATTCTATAGCAAGCCTAGTACCTCTTAAACTGGAGTTAGCAATAAGATAGACTACGAGTCGTTCTTCTGGAGCTTTATTTGAAGTTTTACCTCACTGTAAAGTAGGAGGCTATGTTGATCTTATGTAAACAGTTCGTGTGTACTTCTATAGACATACCTTGAACTCACATATGTTTCTGTTGTACCACTCTGAGAGATGTAATATGAGTGGAACGGTGTTTCACTTGTGTTATGTCAACGACTTGTGTACTACACCATGCAGTGGTACGCTGGGTCATCACAACTTCTGCCCCGAGCGACTGGAACTTCCGGCCACCGGAACTTCCACCCAAGTTCCTCCATAGTTCCGAAAATGCGCCAAAACAACCCTGGATGTTACTGCGAGGAAATTGGCCGTTTCCGGAACTAGACCGGAAGTTGGCCGGAACTTCCGCCCCGACCGGAACTTCTGGCCTCCAAGACCGGAACTTCCGCCCAGATACCCCCAAGATGCTGTCCAGCCCCCAGTGAAGGGAATCCAGCCGGAACTTCCACCCAGGACGACCGGAACTTCCACCTGCTCGACTTTCAGCACAAACAGAACTTTTCAGCATGTAACTTACCCCTTTTCCCCACCAACTATAAATAGCCTTGTTGGCTCAGATCTAAGATTAGACTTGATGTGAAATTAAACCTGAGCTTTGCTCTTGCCCCTTGAGGGAAACCCTACCATAGATCCTAGATCTTGTACCACGCGGCCTCCTTATCGAACCTTGGTGATCTCTTTGGTGACTTCTACCGATTGTTGCTCTTTTGCTTGCACTTCTACCGTTTGGTCTTTTGCTTGCACTTCTATCAACCTTCCGGTCTTTTCACCCTTCTAGATCTCTCGGGTTCGATTCGTCGATCTCTTTGCGGGACTTCTACCGGAAGGTCTTTTCCTGCAACCTCTATCGAGTTGGTGGTTCGGGCCAACGAGGACAAACCGATTTGTGTGTGTGTGTGAGTTTGTATCCCACGATTCCCCTCCGCGTTCTTCGTGTTCATCGCGTTCTCCACCTCCCCCACGAATTCAACCCAAATCCGTGAAGACCGGGCACACCCTTGGGCTTAGCCCTTATCATATGGTATCAGAGCTCCTTGGTTGCCACGGATTTGACCCCCACACCCCCAAAAAATTTCTTGAGAAATTTTTCGAAAATCCCAAAAAATAGCCTCAAATTGGCCTTGGTTAGATCTCGCAATTTGTTGAGTTTTTGGTGGTTTTGGTCCAATAGAAACTTGTCTTTGGTGTTGATCTGCAATTCCCCCACCTTCCCACAGCTTCTAGTGCCAAATTTTCCGCGAATTCGAAGATTTTCGGCCCGGATTTCCACCCAAATCAAAGAACAGCCCGCAGATCAGATTGCGACCGGAAGTTCCGCCCGGCAGGACCGGAAGTTCCGCCCCGGACCGGAAGTTCCGCCCCCAGACACCGGAAGTTCCGCCCGGCCGAAATTTTCACAGCTAACTTCGTTTTTCGCATTGGTACTATCCCTTTTGTGTTTGGACTTCGGTTTGAGTGCCATTTCAGCTACCACAACGCTTCCGCAACATCGACAACAACGACGGAACCCCGAGGATCCAAGCGGTTCATTTGACAACTCCACCACCATAGCAAGTTCAAGATCGTCGGCCACCATCATCAAGTGGTATAACTTGCCCCCTAACTTGTAGCCCTAGCCTCTTTTGCGTACCTTTCCCATCGAGAGTGGCTTTCTAGTGTTGCAAAGCATTGCGCAAGCGTCCCGACCGTGAGGGTGTGCGTGTGTTGAGCAAAGCTATGAAGCAAGCTCGTTGTGAAAAGATAAGCAAAAGAAGTGTGACATACTTACATAGATAGTAGTATCCTTACATAGTGAGAAAAAGAAAGAAAAATACAAAAATAAAAAGTGTGTGAGTGACACCTATACACGCACAAAAGAGTCCAAAGCTTCTAAGCAAAAGTGTAACATCCCAAAAATTTCAATCAATGTGAATGGTGGTTTCCAAAAATTCAAATTTAGCAACTAACAAAAACTTTAATTTTGCATATAGTGCTATGCATAGTGTGTGTGCATTTGTGTGATCTTGCCATGATGAATGTTTGCAACTCTTACCAATGTACTCAAACCCTACCCTTGATCCCTTGTGACCACAAATAAAAGCAAAACCAAAAAGAAAAGAAGAAAAGTTGGAAAATCATAAAACCCTCACATATTGTTTAGGACATTTTTGAAATTCTTCAACCTAGACCATTTTGGCTTGCACCATTGGTTGGAGATGGTTACTAAACACTTATAAACACTTTTGGAATCAAAGAAACTCAAATCAAATCAAATTTGAATTCAAAATGGGCTCACATGCACTAATGGTCAAATCTGCCATTTTTAACATGATGCCCTCTTTGAGCCTCTGTTTTGAGAGATTCTTAAACCAAACAATTCCAAATCTTTGCACCTCATCCAAGACAACATCAAGGTGAACAACTTTGCTCAAGAACACCCCTGCAAACACTTTATGGATTCAAAGATATGATCAAGCAAAGTGGAGACTTTGAAGCAGATTTAAGATCATATGCATTTTGGATTTTTGCAAACTACCTCAAATTTGACCACCACCACCACCACTCTACTCCAAATCTTATTCAATTCAAACCCACCAAAATTCAATCAAAAATTCCAAAGTGGAGTTCATGCGGTCATTGTGTCGAACAGGTGGTGTGCACCAATCTGCCAACCCTATGCATTACATTGTCCAGCAGTTCTTAGCCTAAATCATCAACCCTAGGTCACCATTTGTACCCCTATGTACCTCTTACACCCTGCCAAGCACATTAGACAAGGATTGGAGCAGGCCATCGTCACCATTTGACCAAAACCATCCATGCCGTGGCATGGCATGGACACTCACATGCCCTCTCTCTCTCTGATCATTTTCAATGGGCCAAACCGTGTCACTCACTCTCCCCTCACTCTCCTGCATGCGCTGGACACGGTGGTCGAAGAGTTGGTGCACTGCACGCGCCAGGAAACGTGACGCCCAGAGACGTCCAGGCGTGCCATGCCACACCAGAGCGCGCACGGCGAGCGCCACAGACACGCACGGGCACGACGTCGCCCCGCTCGCCTGCGTCACCCCTCGCCCTCTCCCTTTGCCAGCAGCTGCGCCACGACACCAGGAGACGACCAGACGTCCTCACCTACCCGCGGGAACGCTGTAGACGATGACCGCCTCGCCGACGTCCGCCACGGTACTGAGCGCCCTCGTCACCCTCCTGCCCTCGTGCTTGCCTCTTTTTCACCGCAATCAAGCGCAGCGTGACCGCATTGACAGCGCCTACTCACCTGCGTCATCGCCATCCACTCCGCACCCCTGTAGCGACGTCGCCATGGACGACCCCATCGCCTGAGCCGCAGCACCCTTCGCCGCTATAAAAGGAGGCCCTCCCGCTCCAAATCAAGCACATCACAAGCTTCCCCTCTCCTCTCTGACCCTCCTCATCCACTCGCCGCTCAACATTGCCCACCGTAGACCACCAATTTCTTCCTCCCTGCCCGTGCTCCGCCGCAGAAGCTCGCCGGAGATAGAAGCCGCCCCAGGAGACGCCGCTGGTGCCAGGCAACTCGCCGTCGTCGACAACCTCCTCGCGCACACTGCCAACCCTTGCTGGAGCACCGGTGAGCTCGCCAACCCCCTCCCTGTGCCGCCAGTAGCCTCGCCTCTCGCCGGAGATGACGACGGCCGTGCGCCGTTCGATCCGATTCTAATCCTACGGCGCAGATAGGAGCATACCGCTTCGCGCGTTTAGTTAGGCTGACGGGTGGAGCCCACATGTCAGACAGCCCACGCGTTCTCGACGCGTGGTGGGCTAGCCTTTGCGCTATTTAAACGGATTGGGCCTAGTTAGCTTTCCCGCCGGCCCTTTTAATTCTAATGCGATTTTCTGTATAATTCAAATTTGCTCACAGATGCCATTTGCAAAATTGAATATGATAGGGCAAAGGTGTCCGATCTTTCGATGAGATGAAGATAGATCGATTTGTTGGTGGAGTTCGTGCTTGACGATCCGACTACACGTGCAAAGCTCGTGCGCCAATGCAATCGCTAGGACAATCTCCGGGAGTTACTGATCTTGCGGATGCACGATCAGCCTGACCGACGAGGGTCTTAATTCCTACCGAAATCGAGAACAAGTAAGAACTAAAGATGCAATCAGAATATTGCGAATATAGATGAAAGCTTTATTGAAAAGGTGGGATTCCGAATAGTCGGTCTTGTTCGGGCGTTGGCCTCAAAAGAAGTACACGAGAGTTGCTGCAATGGCTAACTTTTAGTCTAATCAAAATCCGAGTCTAAACGTGACGGCTATGGGGGTATTTAAAGGAGGAAAAGGTGGGGTTTCGGCCAACCATACGTATGGTGGTCGAACCAAACCCTAGAAGGCCTTTCCCCCTTCAATACGGACTCTAAAAAGTGGCTGACTTAAATCCTGCGAAAATGACATGGGCCTGGCCCAAAACTAAAGGTGACGCAGCACCATAACATGCTATGAACGAAAATATGAAGTTGGAAACTCTATATTTCGTCCATGTCTTCATCTCTTCTTATGGTGGCTTCAAAGTTCTGAAATCTCCACTTGCGGCGTCATCTTCAATCCTCAAACGCTTGCTGCCATCTCCTCCATGCGTGATCATGCTCCAATGCTTGTCCTCCTCATCCATGCTTGGTCCATCATTCCTAAGAGTAACAAACATATCTGATTTAGGCAGCATCATATTCTCATGTATGTGAGGAATTGTTCCAAGAAACGAAAGTACCGATAGTTAAGTTGTTTGGCACGAGCTCGAGTGATTGGTCCTTGTATTTGTGTGGCTGTAGGTACAGCGGTTGTATCAAGAGATGGGATGTCCTCATCATGCCCCCCTTCTTGAATTGAAGTCGTCCTCGACGAAAGCTCCTCTTCTTCACCAAAGTAAGGCTTCAAATCTGCAATGTTAAATGTAGGACTAACCGGACCCAATTCTCAGGAAGCTCAAGTTTATATGCATTATCATTTATTTTCTCTAACACCTTAAAAGGACCAGCAGCGCGTGGCATTAGTTTCGACTTGCGCAATTCAGGAAAACGATCTTTGCGCAAATGCAACCAAACAAGATCACCAACATCAAACACAACATGTTTTCTTCCTCTATCCCCAGCAATTTTATACTTAGTATTCATGCGTGCTATGTTGTCTTTAGTAGTCTCATGCAATTTTAGTATCAATTCAGCACGGTTTGTAGCATCCAAATTATTTTGCACAGAAGATGGTAAAGGCAACAAATCAATAGGTGCACGTGGTACAAAACCATAAACAATCTCAAATGGGCACATCTTAGTGGTAGAATGCAGCGAGCGATTGTAAGCAAATTCAACATGAGGCAAACATTCTTCCCACAATTTTAAGTTCTTCTTCAAAACAGCCCGCAAGCATAGTAGACAAAGTTCTATTTACTACTTCAGTTTGTCCATCGGTTTGGGGATGACATGTAGTACTAAACAGCAATTTAGTCCCCAACTTAGCCCATAAACATCTCCAAAAGTGGCTAAGAAACTTAGTATCACGATCGAAACAATAGTATTTGGCACACCATGTAAACGCACAATTTCGCGAAAGAACAAATCAGCAACATGTGTAGCATCATCAGCTTTGTGACATGGAATAAAATGTGCCATCTTAGAAAACCTATCCACAACAACAAAGATACTATCCCTCCCCTTCTGTGTACGAGGCAAACCCAAAACGAAATCCATAGAAATATCCTCCCAAGGTACACTAGGAACAGGAAGAGGCATATATAAACCATGTGGATTAAGTCGAGACTTAGCTTTTTGACATGTAGTGCAGCGTGCCACAAATCTCTCAACATCTCGACGCATACGTGGCCAAAAGAAGTGTGCAGCAAGTACATCTTCCGTCTTCTTCACACCAAAGTGTCCCATCAATCCTCCTCCATGCGCCTCCCGCAACAACAAAAGACGAACGGAACCATCTGGGATGCATAGCTTGTTAGCACGGAACACAAATCCATCATTGAGGACGAATTTGTTCCATGTTCTACCATCTTTACAATTCAGCAACACATCTTTAAAATCAGCATCATTCAAGTATTGTTCCTTTATTGTTTCTAATCCAAAAATCTTGAAGTCAAGTTGAGATAGCATAGTATAACGGCGCGACAAAGCATCAGCAATAACATTATCTTTACCCTTTTTGTGTTTGATAACATAAGGAAAAGACTCTATAAATTCAACCCACTTTGCATGGCGACGATTCAACTTAGCTTGACTACGAATATGCTTCAAAGATTCATGATCGGAATGTATAACAAATTCTTTAGGCCATAAATAATGTTGCCAAGTTTCTAATGTCCGAACCAGCGCATATAATTCTTTATCATAAGTAGAATAGTTCAGACTAGGCCCACTCAATTTTTCACTAAAATATGCAACAGGTTTGCCCTCTTGTAATAACACACCTCCCAAACCAATTCCACTAGCATCACATTCAAGCTCAAAAGTCTTATTGAAATCAGGAAGTTGGAGTAATGGAGCATGTGTTAACTTATCTTTCAGAATCATGAAGGCTTCTTGTTGTGCATCGCCCCACACAAAGGGCACATCCTTCTTTGTAAGCTCACTCAGTGGCGCAGCAATGGATCCAAAGTCTTTGACAAAGCGCCTATAGAAACCAGCGAGACCAAGAAAACTCCTCACTTGCGTGACCGTCTTGGGCTGCGGCCAACTCTCAATTGCCTCAATCTTGGCTGGATCAACTTCAATTCCTCGCGCAAGTAACAACATAGCCAAGAAACGCAACTCGATTGGTGCAAAAGGTGCACTTCTCAAGATTACCATACAAACGTGCATCACGTAACGCATTGAAAACAGCACGTAAATGATCCAAATGTTCCTCCAAAGATTTGCTATAAATCAGAATATCATCAAAGTATACTACCACAAAACGTCCAATAAAAGCACGTAAAACTTCGTTCATCAGTCTCATGAAAGTACTAGGTGCATTAGTTAAACCAAAGGGCATTACTAACCACTCATATAAGCCGAACTTAGTTTTAAACGCTGTTTTCCATTCATCTCCTAATTTCATACGAATCTGGTGGTAACCACTACGCAAATCAACTTTAGAGAACATAATCGAACCACTCAATTCATCAAGCATATCATCTAAACGAGGTATTGGATGACGGTATCGAATGGTAATATTATTAATAGTTCTACAATCAGTACACATGCGTGAAGAACCATCCTTCTTAGGTACCAAGATAATAGGAACAGCACATGGGCTAAGAGACTCGCGAATGTAACCTTTATCTTGGAGAACCTGAATTTGTCGCTGAATCTCTTTCGTCTCTTCAGGATTGGTACGGTATGGTGCACGGTTGGGCAGCGACGCTCCAGGAATCAAGTCAATCTGGTGTTCTATGCCACGGATAGGTGGTAGTCCAGGGGGAACATCTTGTGGGAACACATCAATGAATTCCTGCAAAAGGTTAGCAACCGCGAGTGGAAAAGAAGGAGGCATATCCTCAAATGAAAACAGAACTTCTTTGCAAATGATAGCATAGCATTGAGTAGTGTTCACATCAAGTTCAGCAATATCAGATTTGCTAGCAAGCAAACAAGGATTTTTCAAACGAATTTCAGTAGCATGGTTCGAATCGGATTTAGTATTAGTCTTAGGTGGAACAAAATCTGCAGGCAACAATCTGATTCTCACTCTTAAGTTTCTCCTCGTTTTTTACTCTACTAGCTCTAGCAAGATCATCTTTTAGTATTTGTTCAAGAGTCATAGGTTTGAGACCAATTTTCTTTCCATCATGCATAAGAGAATACTGATTAGTTTTACCATTATGAACAGATTCTCTATCAAATTGCCAAGGTCTACCAAGTAACAAAGAACAAGCTTGCATAGGTACAACATCACAATCCACAAAATCAGAATATGTACCAATAGTAAAATGCACACGTGTAGTTCTTGTTACCTTGAGCTTCCGAGAGCTCTCAAACCATTGAATGTAGTATGGATGTGTGCGCTGTCTTGTGGGGAGAGAAAGCTTCTCCACCATATCAACGCTAGCCAGATTATTGCAGCTCCCTCCATCAATGATGATCCTTATAGCTCGCTCTTTTACAACGCCTCTTGTTTGGAACAGATTGTGGCGTTGATCATGCTCAGCTTTGCTCAATTGCACGCTCAACACACGCTCGTGCAACTAAGCTCCTGTATCGATCAGCGAGTGTCGGCTTCCATTACCTCCATCTCTCTCTCGGAATCGAGTTGGCACCATCACGTGCAGCAATAAGGGCCAATGTATCTTCATCAAAGTCACTTGCGAGAATCATATTCTCCATCTTCACGCACCAACATCACACGCTTGGTTCTGCATTCTCGCTCTATGTGACCAAATCCCAAGCATTTGCGACATTGAATGTCGCGCGTCTTCCCCGTGGAGGCCATGGAAGATGAACTCCGAGGAGGACCAGCCGATGGTGTTGGTGTAGTGGCAGGGAGATGCTCGTGATGCGAGCGCGGTGTACTTGGAGGTAGTAGGTGCTGGTGCGGTACCACGAGATTGTGGCGCTGATTGTCGCGGAGACCATGACGATGTACGACCTGCGAAACGTTAGTTCTTCTCCATGGTGGTTGACGATCCTGCACTTCACGTTCAGCTTTGCAAGCAAGATGAAACAAGCGAGTAATAGTGTTGTACTCCTTATAATCTAAAATATGCTGAATCTCTTTATTCAAACCACCAAAGAAACGAGCAAGCATAGCCTCATTATCCTCTACAATACCACGACGAATCATGCCGGTTTGCAATTCTTGATAATAGTCTTCTACAGAATTTTTTCCTTGTTCTAAGCGAGACAATTTTTTCAGCAAATCACGTTGATAATGTGGAGGAACAAAACGAGTACGCATAGCAAGTTTTAACCCAACCCATGTAGCAGGAATATTTGCTGCGTGTGTTCTACAATATTCCGACCACCAAATAGATGCGAACTCGTGAACTCACAAGTAGCGAGCACTAACACGCAAGTGATCGGGGTATTTTAAACATGCAAAGCGTTGTTCTACTTCCAATTCCCATGTAAGATATGCATCGGGATTATATCTACCCTCAAATGGCGGAATATTCAGTTTCGGTTTAGCAACATGATCATCATCATTACGTACCGGGCGTGGAGGTGGTCGAGCGTGGCGGTTCAGCTGCCGTGGACGACCGGGTGCGAGGTTGTTGGACTTCCTCGTCCTCCGATACGTTCTCATCTACTCGCTCGTCCGCGTCCCCTTCATAATCTTCGTAGCCTTCATCGGAAGGCGCGTCATGTGCGGCTGCTGCCGGCGAGGAGCGGTACTGCGGGAATGTCCGCACGAGGAACGCGGCGTGCGCGGCGTTGCACGTTGGCGCGAGGCGGCGGTAACCGAGTCAACAACTCCCGAAACTTGGCGTCGAGCTTGGTGTTGAAAGCTGCCTCGAGGCCATCCAGCTTGTCCAGCGCGCGTCGGTGAGTTTGGCATCTACGTCACCAATGCGCGCCTCGGTGTCGCGTGCATGCCCACCCAAAAGGTGGGTGAAGTGAGCATGCAACTCTTCACTCGTCATCTTGGCCGGGTCAACGGCGGCCGGTGTAGGTCCCGACATGGTTAGTACTCAAAAAGCACAAATGTATATGCCTAGAAACTACGGAATATGGTGGTTCACGCGCAATTCGTCAAGCAAAATACAAAGCTCTTACAAGTTCTTACCAAACAGGAGGAAGGTGATACGGCAACCAACAAAGAGCGGCTTCTCCAAAGATTGCCAAAGCGATTACACGGGGTCGACACGGTGCACGTGGAGACAATATGTGGAGCCGTAGGATGGCTTATATATGGTAGCAAAAACAGCAATTGTCAAAACAGCGATGCGGTATTGAAAGTATGCTCAACAACGGTACTTGTGCTGGTCCTAGGCTAGACCGGTACTAGAGACGCGAGCCTAGAACACTAACGAGGTCACGGCGCGGCACACAAGCAACTAGCAGCGATGAGGTGGCGATGATGTGGCGACGCGAGGTGCGAAAAATCACTATGATAGCAAGTGTCTCAAAGCGATCCCCAAGGTCTAAAAACAGTGTAGCCTCAGAAAAAATTTTTGTCGAAATTTCTGGAAAGTGCTCTGAAAAGCGCGCAGGCGCCAAAAAAATGTCGCTATAACGGCCAGTGGCGAAAAGTGATCGCCAAGTTGAAAAACCAATGTAGCCAGAATTTTTTTTTTTTTTTTTTTTTTTTTTGCTCTCCTTCCAATTCTTTGCTGGCGGCCGAAACTTATCTCACGGAAATTTTTCTGCAGCGCAAGATGATATTAGAAGGTAACAACTAAGTAGGAAAAACAATAAAACCTAATTCTACACGGGCTCGTCGCGGCGGAGAAACAACACGAATCTGTGTCGCGGTAGGAAACGGGGTATATGGTGGATACCGATGTATGTGGCAGGGTGTATATGGCAGTGGCGGAAGTATATGGCAGGGTGTATATGGTCGTGGCGGAAGTATTTGGCAGGGTGTATATGGCAGTGGCGGAAGTATATGGTGGTGGTGGTCGCGGTGATCTGCGTATGGTGCGAGTGGCGGCGGCGGCGTGACTAATATGACCAGAACTCGAAACTCTAAAGGAACTAGACGCTAAGACCAGCAACTCGACACGAAGATGCAGACACAAATTCAACTATGCAAAACTGAAAAGACAATGCACGGCGTGGCAGGGGGTTTATGGGGCGAGATGATCTAAACCCTAACTGTATTTTTTGGCTTTTTCGTGGTTTATGGGTATGATGGCAGATGCAATCTACACTAGGAAAACAGTAAAATCTCACCGAGCAACCTGAAATCTGATACCACTTGATAGGGCAAAGGTGTCCGATCTTTCGATGAGATGAAGATAGATCGATTTGTTGGTGGAGTTCGTGCTTGACGATCCGACTACACGTGCAAAGCTCGTGCGCCAATGCAATCGCTAGGACAATCTCCGGGAGTTACCGATCTTGCGGATGCACGATCGGCCGACCGACGAGGGTCTTAATTCCTACCGAAATCGAGAACAAGTAAGAACTAAAGATGCAATCAGAATATTGCGAATATAGATGAAAGCTTTATTGAAAAGGTGGGATTCCGAATAGTCGGTCTTGTTACGGGCGTTGGCCTCAAAAGAAGTACACGAGAGTTGCTGCAATGGCTAACTTTTAGTCTAATCAAAATCCGAGTCTAAACGTGACGGCTATGGGGGTATTTAAAGGAGGAAAAGGTGGGGTTTCGGCCAACCATACGTATGGTGGTCGAACCAAACCCTAGAAGGCCTTTCCCCCTTCAATACGGACTCTAAAAAGTGGCTGACTTAAATCCTGCGAAAATGACATGGGCCTGGCCCAAAACTAAAGGTGACGCAGCACCATAACATGCTATGAACGAAAATATGAAGTTGGAAACTCTATATTTCGTCCATGTCTTCATCTCTTCTTATGGTGGCTTCAAAGTTCTGAAATCTCCACTTGCGGCGTCATCTTCAATCCTCAAACGCTTGCTGCCATCTCCTCCATGCGTGATCATGCTCCAATGCTTGTCCTCCTCATCCATGCTTGGTCCATCATTCCTAAGAGTAACAAACATATCTGATTTAGGCAGCATCATATTCTCATGTATGTGAGGAATTGTTCCAAGAAACGAAAGTACCTGATAGTTAAGTTGTTTGGCACGAGCTCGAGTGATTGGTCCTTGTATTTGTGTGGCTGTAGGTACAGCGGTTGTATCAAGAGATGGGATGTCCTCATCAGAATAGTTTCAAATCCACTGGGCCAAATTTGATGAATTTGGTATTGTTGGAAAGCTTAGGAAAAGCTCTATCCAACCCCACTGGTCTCATCTCAAACTTGTTTGTAGAATTAATGTGACAAAAATAACAAGGCAGGGACTTTGGTTACTTCAAACAATTATTAAAAATCAACCCTAAGTGATTTTGAGTTGATTCCAACTCTCATAAATCACATTTCACATACTCTACAAGTTTATACAAAAACATAACATAGTTATTTGTATGATCATGGACTAGAGCAAAATAGTGGCTATGTGGCCATTTCTAGTCCATTTAAACTTATCCAAAATGATTTCCTCTCATTTAAATCATGGTCCTAAGAAATTCAAAGTGATGTGTTGACTTAGTCTATATCATCTCATATTGGATTACTTAGAGACATTAAATTGTTGTAAGGGTAAGATATAAATTATATGAGGTTAGTACCTTATTTAAATCTTTGTTCCCAAATAATAGATATGAAGTGTTGACCTTGTTCAACATGAATTCATACCTTTATTATTTGAGGAAATTAAATTGTAAAAAAGATTCAATGAGAGGAAATTATTTCTCTCTTACAAGTTTTCTTAACACACAAGCCAATCCCCTTTGTGATTAGTGTTGTGAAGATAGAATTGCTTGTGTGACCCATGTGTGTAATTAGTATAGCCTTAAGACTTGGTTGGTGATTGTATACTTTGTATTCGATTTTAGACGCTAGTACCGAGGAGTACCAGGAGGAGGAGGTCTACTTCCAAGAAGAAGAAGACCATTTTGATCAGTACACCAACCAAGGCAAGCTAATATTCTTAAGAGCTACATTACTGCAAAGCTCTCCTTGAGCAAGGCACCATTGCCCTATTAACTTGTGATCCACTTTACAAGTCCCAGTTTTATCTCTCAAAGCTTTACTTTGCTTTACAAGATTTCATTTATAGTTGACTTGAGCCTAGTTGTGAAGTAGTACAAGAGTATCAAACTTAGCCTAGAAAGCTACAAGCTAGTTAGCACCCCTCATGCTTAGTTGCTAGTGTTAAATTAAAAATGACTACTCTAGCTGGGAACTTGTGAAACTGTTGAATTCTGAAAACCTTCGAATGATGAGTCATTCTATTGAAAGATTTTGAAGGTGATTGTGACTTGAATAAAATGGTGTCTTTGATGAAAACTGATGATTGGGTTCGGATGCGATACCATTCCAATTCTTTAGTACCCCCACAATACCTGATTATGGCTAAGGCTTTAGCTGGAAATTTATGTGTCTTAGTATGGGTTCCCTCTAAACAAGCGTCATAGAGGTTATGCCGAGGCTGCCTCCGATGAAAGTGAAATGACGTGAAATAAGGTGAATGTATGACCCAAGCCTCGTGCGAGTTCCCGGGATAACAGTTGGCTATCACCGGGAGGCCAAGCTCATGGGGAGAGGTGCCTATACTAGGGTGTGTAAGTGAAAGGTTAATGGTTGATGATCCGCGTACTGAGTTATGATTATTCAGGGTTATCCTTGACGGATGTAATCCAATGTTGTGGCACAAGTGTGCAACCTCTGCAGAGTGTAAACCTATTCGAATAGCCGCGTCCGCGGTCATGGACAGTTGGAAAGGCCATATTGTTCCATCATCAGAACTTTTACCAAAGTGTGACTTATGGTTTGAATTTGAAAGGTGACTTTGTTTTGAATCACAACAATGTTGTGGGAATGACACTAATGTTCCCACTTGAGTTAGTTAGCATATGAGGAGTCCTTTACTAAAGTGTTTATGAACTAAAATTGGCTTTATGAAAATAACCCTAGAGCTTAGAACTATTAGTGCTTACACTAGTATTAGTTTGCGAGTACTTGAAAGTACTCACGGCTGTGTCCCTGGCTATTCAATGGCCAGACTATGAAGCTGAACAGCAGTATGAAGATGACGGCCAACAGGACGTCTACGACAACTAGGAGCTTCTCCTAACGTCAAGCGTTGCCTGTGGAATAGATAGTCCACTACTACTTCGCTTCCGCTACGTATTTGTGTAATGATCACTAGATCAAGTGTTGTAATGAGACTGGATCATGTGATCCTTTTTATGTAATGACTACTATGGTATTGTAATGAATGATGACTCTATGATATTCAACTGTTATGTCTCGCAAAAACAATCTTCCTGGGATTGCGATGAATGGCATAATAGGCATCTGGACTTAAAAATCCGGGTGTTGACAAAAAGAGAGAAAAGAGAAAAGAGGCGTCTTGCGCAAATCTTGTTGCTTCTCAATTTTGCAACCAAGCCACGGTCTCTCTTGCGTTAGCGTGACACCGAGCTAGTAGTCTTCGTTAGGACCAATTTTGTTCGTGCTCATTTTCCTAAGTCGCGCTAACCCCATTTTGTCCCACGCGTGTGTTCCACATTGTGTATGCCTTTTGTGATCACCGCTTTTGACTTGTGACTTTTAGATCTTACCCACTTTTGACAATAGACTTTTCGTTTGGTTCTTCCATTTGGCTTTCCACATCCGTACCTAACACCATATAGAGTTTTTGTTTTGCGTGTGTGCATACATATCGGTTGTCCTCCGACTTGAAACACCTTTTCGATTTTGGTTTGCAAGTTTTGACACTTTATTTTGGTAGTTTTTCCTATCCACCCACCACATAGTTCTTGTTTTAGTTGTAACCATGTCTAGTGGAGAAGGGAACCAACTACCGATGACGCGTCACCAACATTGGATAGCTACTCAAACCGTCCACTCCAAGCTCAATGAACTAGAAGCAATGATGGAAGATACCACCCTCCGCTATGAAGAAAGAGCTCAAGTGCAAAGAAGAGACCTCAACAACCAAGTTCAAGACCTCCATGAGAAGATTGAAGCTCAAGGCCAAGAGTTGAAAGAAACACTCGCCTTACAAGGTCAAGAAACAAGGGAGGTGAAGACGACATTGGACAATATCCTTCAGACACTCAATCGCAGAGACAATAGGAGACACCACTCAAGGTCTTCACGCTCTCAAAGTTTAAGGTCACGAGCTCCTACACCGTCTCATCATGATTCCAATCAAGACCCACGCCACCATAATGTGGATGCTCAAGTGCTTCAACAACAAGCTCAAGAAGCGGAGCAAGCACGACTTCGACTTGTCCAAGAACGTCAACGCCTTGAAGAAGAGCGCCTTCAACAAGAGAATCTCCATGCTCAATTCCAACAAGAGCAAGAACGCCTTCGACATGATCAAGAGCTAGTTCGTGCAAGGGAACAAGAGCGTATTGATACGTCCAAAACGTATCTACTTTCCCGAACACTTTTTCTATTGTTTTGCCTCTAATTTGTGTATTTTGGATGCAACTAACACGGACTAACGCTGTTTTCAGCAGAACTGTTCTGGTGTCTCGTTTTTGTGCAGAAATCCAACTTCCAGGAAAAACCTCGGGATTTTGACGAAAGGGCCTATTTTCCCGAATGCGACGGAGCCGGAAGGACAATTGAAGTGGAGGCCCGAGGGCCCCACACCATATGGCGGCGCGGCCCGGGGGGCCCGCGCGGCCATTGTGTGTGGCCCCTCGGCTGGCCTCCGACGCCCCCTTCGGACTACTTATTCGCCTCGACCTAAAAACGCACGGGAGAAGTCGAAGTCGCCGTAAACCCTCCGGAACGCCGCCACATCGCGAAACTCCGTCGCAGGAGCCGAAGTCTCCGTTCGGCACTCCGCCGGGACGGGGAATTGGAGGAGATCATCACCGCCATCACCGCCAACGCCTCTCCATCAACCAGCAATGTTTCCCCCATCCATGTGTGAGTAATTCCCCGCTGTAGGCCGAAGGGGATGGTAGGGATTGGATGAGATTGGTCATGTAATAGCATAAGATTGTTAGGGCATAGTGCC
This sequence comes from Lolium rigidum, assembly GCF_022539505.1. Classification (NCBI taxonomy): domain Eukaryota; kingdom Viridiplantae; phylum Streptophyta; class Magnoliopsida; order Poales; family Poaceae; genus Lolium; species Lolium rigidum. Next base: position 248,071,609 of record NC_061511.1, read on the forward strand.
TAGTGTCCGTAGATGGTACTTTTATGATATTGTTGCAACTTGTTATGCTTAATGCTTGTCACTAGGGCCCGAGTGCCATGATCTCAGATCTGAACATGTTATTGATTCATCATGATATTCGTTGTTTATGATCTTACCTGCAAGTTGTATACACATGTCGCTGTCCGGAACCAATGGCCCCGAAGTGACAGAAATCGGGACAACCGGAGGGAATGGCAGTGATGTGAGGATCACATGTGTTCACGGAGTGTTAATGCTTTGCTCCGGTACTCTATTAAAAGGAGTACCTTAATATCCGAGTAGTTTCCCTTGAGGCCCGGCTGCCACCGGCTGGTAGGACAAAAGATGTTGTGCAAGTTTCTCATTGCGAGCACGTACGACTATAATTGGAACACATGCCTATTGATTGATTAGTACTTGGATACCGTTTTATTATTATCTGCAAATGCCCTGCTATGATTGTTACATGAGTTTCTCTTATCCATGCAACGCCCGTCATCCGTCCCCGTGCCTACAGTATTTTAATCCTGTTGTTTACTAAAATCACTATTGTTGTCTTTGTTACTCTGCTACTGTTATTTCACTACTGCTGCTACTATAAACTGTTACTACTGATAAACTCTTGCGAGCAAGTCTGTTTCCAGGTGCAGCTGAATTGACAACTCCGCTGTTAAGGCTTTCAAGTGTTCTTTGTCTCCCCTTGTGTCGAATCAATAAATTGGGTAATACTTCCCTCGAAGACTCGTTGCGATCCCCTATACTTGTGGGTCATCAAGACTATTTTCTGGCGCCGTTGCCGGGGAGCATAGCTTTATTTGGAAGTTCACTTGGATTTATATTGTTCGCTGCAAATTCTCCATCATGGGTAAAACTCGCGATACTAAGGTCGCCATATTACCATCCACTACAAGAAAAGGTACAACTCTGAGTACCTCTGCTGCTCTTGATTCACCATCCGTGATTGATAAACTTGTTTCACCGCCACATGCTTCAAATGCTGGTACTTCTGCTGAATCTGAAAACTCTCATAATACTGATAATATGTCTGCTGTGCTTGATGATAGTGGTTCATTGGGAACTTTTCTAGATGCTTCAATTGCTAGGTCTAGACAAATAGAAAATATTGAAACTCCTGATGCAACTACACCTGTTAATTCACCTGAACTTGAATACTCTAGTGATGATCTTGATGAAGATTATGTGGAACTTGATGATGATTTTATTGAAAAATACAATGCTACTACTGATGCAAGAAAAATTAAAAAGTTGCTTGCGTAAAATACTGTTAGATATAAACTGTCTCCCGATCCTAAATTTGCCACATCTCCTATAAACATTAGGGATAAAGATTATGATTTTTCTCTTGATCTATCTCATATAGCTATTGTTGAGAAAACACCTTTTTGTGGTACTCGAAAAAGAAAGTGCTCGTTGAACACATGACCGAGTTATCTACTTTGAGTAGCTTGTTTTCTGATGATGTTAAGAAGCGTACTTACTTTGTTGCTAAAATTTTTCCATTCTCATTAAAGGATGACGCTAAAACTTGGTATAATAGTTTGCCACCTAGTTCTATTAAAAGTCCAAAAGAATTGCTTGCTGTTTTCTTCCGAAAATACTTTCCTGCTAGTGCTCAACATGCTGCTTTGCAGAGAGTTTATAATTTTGATCAGGGAGATGAAGAGAAATTGCCTGAGGCTTGGGCGAGATTTTGCTCTCTTATTAGAGCTTTGCCTGACCATGATCTAGAAAAGCATGATTTACTTGATATATTTTATAGTGGACTAACCATTGAGTCTAGGGCATACCCGGATAGTTGTGCTTGGTTGTGTTTTCAGGAAAAGAACTCCAGTACGACGTCGAAGAATTATTGGCTAAAATAGGCCGGAATTATGATGATTGGACTACGCCCGAACCAACTCCAACGCCAATAGTGAAGAAGAGGGGTTTAATTAAATTAAATGATGAAGATATGAGGGAAGCCAAGAAGTCTCTCAAGGAGAAAGGTATTAAATCTGAAGATGTGAAGAATCTACATCCTATAGAAGATATATGTGAGATAACTCCCCCTTCATCCATGATTGAGGTAAATTCCCTTCAACGCTTTACTAGGGAAGATATTCCGTATTCAAAACCTCTCGCGCAATGCTTAGATGAGTTTGATAATTATATTGTTAAGCAAGAAAATTTTAATATGAGAGTAGAGAATCATTTAATGGAAAATTCTCAAGCTATTAGTGAATTGCATGATATTGTGGAGAGAACCTCCAATGATGTTAAGATGCTTGTTAAACATTTTCATATGGTTCAAACTCAAATTGATCAACTCACTAAAGTGCAAAATGACTTGTTAGGAAATAATTCTAAAGAAAAACATGCTTATGAAGTAACAACTAGAGGTGGTGTCTCTACCCAGGATCCTCTATATCCTGAAGGGCATCCCAAAAGAATTGAACAAGATTCTCAACACATTGAACCTAGAGCTCCATCTAAGAAAAAGAAGAAGAAACATAAAAATGTTGTAGAATCCTCTAAACCTGTTAATGATCCTAATAGTATTTCTATTTCCGATGCTGAAACTGAAAGTGGTAATGAACATGATAAAGATAATGATAAGAATGATACTCCTGATAAAGAAGAGGTTGAAAAAGAACCTGAAAAGCATGCTAAAAATAAAAGTATACTAAAGAAGATTTTATTGCTGAGAAACATGGTAATGAAAGAGAACCTTGGGTGCAAAAGTCAATGCCTTTTCCTGCTAAGAAATTAAAATCAAAGGAAGAGGAACACTATAATAAATTTTGTGATTGGATGAAACCTTTATTCTTGCAAATCCCTTTGACTGATGTTATTAAATTGCCTCCTTATTCAAAGTATATGAAAGATATTGTTACTAACAAAAGGAAAATCCCCAATGAGGAAATTTCTACTATGCTTGCTAATTACTCTTTCAATGGCAAAGTTCCAAAGAAGTTGGGCGACCTGGTATACCTACTATTCCTTGTTCTATTAAGAATAATTATGTTAAAACTCGCTCTATGTGATTTGGGAGCCGGTGTTAGTGTTATGCCTTTTTCTCTCTATAAGAGACTTTACTTAGATAAGTTGATACCTACTGATATATCTTTGCAAATGGCCGATAAATCTACTCGCTATTCCCGTTGGTATATGTGAGGATGTTCCTGTTCAAGTTACTAATAACCGCTTGATATTAACTGATTTTGTTGTGTTGGAAATGCCCGAAGATGATAATATGTCTATTATTCTTGGGAGACCTTTTCTTAACACCGCAGGGGCTGTTATTGAT